>NC_052127.1:2873062-2877346 GCF_012273895.1 Zerene cesonia
CGTGTTGCAGTGGAGCGAGCGGTGAGCCAGCTGCCGCACATAATGCCGGACTACATGCTCGTGTTCGCGGTGCCGGTGCTCACGCACGACCCGGCGTTCACGCACTACGATAACGTCACACAACTTAAGGTACCTATATAATATTATTATGTTATGTTTTATTTAAAGGAATTTATTAGATTCTTTTATAGACAGATTTAACTCAAACTTTGTGCATTTATCCATTTGTCTCCATATGGTGACATAACAATAACTTCAAAGTTTTGTATTTATTGTAATGTCACCAAATATATGTAAATATTAATTTGTATTTACAAATAGAATGATTTTAAAAAATAGAAGGCGTAATTTATTTTATAGTTAGAAATAAATAAATCTTTTCAGAAGACCTATCACTGAATTAAAAATTGTTATGTATAGCAATTACCATACCTGGTGGTTTACTTTGACGTTTTAAAGCAGGACTAATTCGTACGTGGGAGAGAGAAGGCGCTGCGACCTATACAGGTCTGTCTCTTTTTCTCACATTGGAATTTCTCCAGCTTTAAGATGTCATAGTAACACTAAAATATTTCTTACAAAATGATTCATGATTTTTCTACCGTACAGATGGTGAAACAATGCTTGTGGTTCGTACTGGAGCCCCTGATCACCAGAAATGACTTCTACTGCTACGGGTTCTACAAGAGTCTCATTGAGAAAATGAAATTGCATAAGGACGCGCTCAACGAAACCGATGATTCTGTTAATTTTGTGAGTATGCATTAGTTTGTTGGTGAAATAAATATATACTTTGATATCGCTGTCTGTGTACATATCTGTATGGAAATCGGTTGTAAATTTCTCATGCTATTGCATTATAAACATATAATTATAATGAAAGTATTTAACTTTATAACCTTGAAATATAGTTCTAACGATGCAAGTCTGAAAGTAGAGAGTGACATTTTGTTTCATAATTGTTTGACACGAACTCTTAAATTGTTTAATTTATAATGCATATGACAATTTTTTATAATAAGTTTTTTTTTTTACATAATATTGTCTCTAGCGATTCGTCCGATTTCGCCCATGTTACATAACTCTAATACATTACATTAGTACAGATTGGCCTACAGCACACATGGATCACATACTTATCCAACTACATATATCACATCAGCTACCACGTGGACAGAACCGCGGGGCGCAACTGGTGTTGTGTAATAGAACAATAAATTAGGCCAGTTTATTTATAACGCAGAAATTGTGGGCGACGTGCGACCTGGCGATGTCGGTGATCTGGGCGCGCTCCACCAGCTTCGAGCTGCGCGAGTTCCCGTCGGACGTGCGCATACCGACCATGTACTACGCGCCGCAGCCGGACTACTTCGCGAACACGAGGGTCTTCCTGCCGCCGGAGCTGCAGGTATTGCTCAGTTTAACCTAATAGGCTATTGCCGGCGGCTTCACACGCGTTTCAGTTTAAATTCAGAGCAGTTTAATAGATATTATTATACATAAAAATTTTGCTTTTGAATCAATTGTATGTATTAAAAAATACCCATTAAAATCCATCGTATAGTTGTAAACATCTAACCATACATAGTATGTAGTATGTATAAGGACAGACGCGGGAAGCGACTTTGCTTTAAACTATGTTGTGATAAAAAAAGAAAATGAGATTATAACATTTATTATTTGACCGGGCGAGACTGGGCGAGCCTGCAGGAAATAAATTGATTTTTCAATTTATCTGCGCATGTAGATAACATCACCACTGCTTAAAACGGAAAAGGAAAACATCGTGAGGAAACCAGCATGTCCGAGAATCAAAAGTTCGACGACATGTGACATCTGCCAACCCGCACTTGACCAGCGTGGTGGATTATGGCCTGAACCCTTATAGGAGGCCTGTGTCCCAGCAATCGGAACATATATGCGCTGATGATTTATTAACTTAGCCGCCTTAAATACTACTAAAAAGTTTTAATTCAGGTTAACTTTCTTGTGTGAACATAATTATAACTAAGTGCAAACAACTTTTTCAGTTCCAACCAAAACGACAACAAACCACAGAGCCATTGCCACGCGGCAAGAAGCGGCCGCGAGTCATCGCCGACAAGGAGAAGGAGCATAGCAACGAATGCGAGGTGAGAGTGAGATAGAGATAGTAGGCGTGTGAGAAAGAGAAAGAGAGAGAGTTACAACTCTTAAGAACTTTACCGTAACTAATTCGTGTGTAGAGGGTAAATGAAAGCGAAAGAATTATAACTCAAAGGAGCTGTACTCTCTCTCTTCCTCTCTAATTATTGTATATGCAGAGAGAGTTGTATATATATAAATTATGTTGATAGTTGTTAACATCATACAATAATGGTTTTCATTTATTGAAATTGAGATGCTAGAGTCAACATTATCTTCTTAATTATATTATAGCTAGGTACCGTTTTTGTAGAAGGAAAGGGGATTTTGAAACTTAATGGAATTCGCTGTGATAAGAGTTGATGTAATTTTTTAGGATTGTAAATGTGCATTATAAAATAAACAGGATAATGTAGCGTTTTGAGAATTGTGTAATTACAAAATAATTGTGACGTATTTATTGCCATTGTAAAAATTTCATATTATATACACTTTGTTAGATCAAAATTATAAAATATATGGAATTATTTGAATATCTGTAGGGAAATTGATTGACAATGAAAAGTATGCATAGGTCACATCCAGACTTTTAGGCTCTATTAAATAGACAATGACTATTGTTACAAGCTTGTCATTGGACGATCTGGGAGTATTGATGCCAAGGTAAATAGATTGTAAATTAGAAAATAAATGAAAAATATTTAAAGAATGGAGCACAATTCGATCATGAGACGGGATTCGAAGCTGCGTCCTTTACTATATTACGACAACGCTTGATTTCTCGACCATTCCATTTCTGGGGTGGAATCAAAGGTGGCCGAGAGGTCAGAAGTGGCCGTGGTATGGTAAAAGACGCGGGTTCGAATCCCACTCCTGGACCGAACTGTATCTGTTCTTTTAATGTTTTACATTCATAAAGCGTTTTTAATGCTATTATATAACATTTGAAAATAAAATTCAATTAGAAAACTACCTAGTTATATTTTTGTTTGTTAGAAAATTTTTGAATTTCGTTTTTCGAATAATTTATTTTATTATGATTTGCCTCCAAACTTGCTTGTAACGATTTTTATACGGCATGCATTTTGAATGGACAGTTTGCACTTATAGCGATGTAAATAATTGTTTTAAGGCTATTTTTCTATAAAAAAAATATAGGTTCAAGTTACAAGAAGATACTATTTGAGTATAGAAGAAATTGTTAAGATTATGTGCGAACTATTCATTTCTTAAATAGGGGTTTGTTAAAAGTTAATATAGTTATTAAAGTTATGTATGTTAAGTTATTTAGTTTTATTAAGTAACTTTTGTAATTTATTAAATTTTTTACTTGACACATTTTTTAAATAGCTTGCTTTTTTACCAGATTCATTAAATTTATATTATCATAATGTTTATACAATATATTTTTTTAATAAATTTATTATTGAATATATTTAGCCGTTATGAATATGTATTTGTTATATTTTAATTGTTCCAACCTGTGTCTGATAAAGTTGATATTATAATGTCGTTTAATTAATTGAATAAAATTACGCTAAGTCTGTATGTTCATTATATTATGGCTATTTTTATTATAAGAAAATTTACAAACAAAAGTACTATAAAAATAAACCTTTAAACTATTTAATAATTTATAACAACAGTAACATTAAATCATGGTTAGATGGATAAAAAAAAATTCTCGCGTGTTCTACGGGCGAAGACGGGGCAGGCCGAGACTTTGTAATACATGATATAGATAGATAGGTCGCAAAATTCGTTGTTTCACGTCTGCAGGATCAGCTAGTTTAAGTATATTTAGTAAATCTTAAAGTCGATATTAGCGTCGAAATGGTAAAGTGAAAGTGAGTTTTTCATATTAATTCAATAATTTTATGTTTTTCTATTTCTATTTATTAAAGGGTCAATGCGACAATTATATTTTATATGCATCTTTAAGTTAGTATCATATCTTTTACATATGAAACTGCTGGAAGCTATCACCCTAATATTTTTTTGTATTTTATTTTTACAATTACGATTCATCTTTCCAGCCCTCCGAAGCGTCGGACACGCAGATAATAGTGCCGGGACTCGAACAACCGCCGGAGACGGAACTCGACGAGCCGCAAGCGAAGCGCAACATGAGCGACTGAGCTCACACCGTGCGCGCGCGGG
>NC_052127.1:2877525-2953799 GCF_012273895.1 Zerene cesonia
CTGAGTGCTCGATAATTATTTTTCATTATATGTAATTGAGTCCAATGGATGTATCAGCTGTTGGATCAATTTTAATGTGTCTGTGTCTTTTTGTATGGGACGTGGATTTTTAAGTTTAAGGACGCATTATTACAAAATGAAAATATGAAACGTATCGCACACACAGCATTCCCAAAATTACCTATCACAAGATTAGAAAGAAAATTCTTTAACACAATATTGAATTAATTGAATGGGAAAATGAAGTATTGTCCAATATTAAATACGTAATATAATTGTATTTATTACACGCAAAAATGTTCTTTTTAGTAAGAATGTGGATTTCGTTTCATTGCCGACCTTATTTTAACTGTTTCAAATAACGTATTTAAACATTTGTATTTTTCATGTTGCAATTATGAAGTTAGATCGGGTATAGTTGTTCATAATCGTGTTTATTATAATAAATAATAGTGTAATAAATTATTTACGTTGTTATTTCTAGATATCTAGGTTCTCGGATTGTATTCATTCTGAATCTTGGTCTAGCGACACAACTATACCTTGTCCGAATTCGTAGTTATTGAATTTCGATGCATTTCTGTTACAGGAATGTTATGCAAGACAATGCTAAACGTATGGACATAGAGATATGTCATTCGGGCCACAGATCATAATATTGTACTAGATGGTGCAAGTGTATTGTGTCGCTTTCAGTGGGTAAACTTAGCGCAAAGCACTTAAATTTTCACTTCGAAACTTGATGAGTGGACATATTTTTGATTCGCAATTTCGAAAATCATTAAACAGTTCTAAATAGTAAAATATATTGTCAAAAGGTTTGTCTTTATAAACAATAATGATAACGTGTTATAAATAAGTAGGTTTCAATTGATAATACATAAAAAACACGATTTTATTTTTAACTACTTGCCACGTCTAGTATAATCATTGGTCCATGGCACAGACTCATACAATGTCATGAGCTACCAACTGACGATTTAAATATACATAATATTTTTATAAGTAAAATTGGTAAAGACGCCATTACCAGTCGTTACGCTTACATTTCAAGACTGGCTTATAGTAAAAAAAAAAAAAAAATCAATTGTCTACACGGCCTTACTATTAAAACCTTTTTATTCGTAATATTTTTATTTTAATTGAAACGAAAGTTGACTAAAATTAGATGTTTTAATTTAATCGTATATGAATCAATCATATTATTTTTCAGAAGAAAATTGTGAAAGACAGCTTTTTTCATAGATAATGCAAACTTATGTTATTTTTGAAATACTGTTATAATGTCAAACGACCATATTTTTAATTTTTTTTACATAACTGATTTATTTTAACCGACATTAAAATTGAAGTAGTTTCTATGTTCCACTTTGGTGCATTTTTTCTACTATAGTAAGGCTGTTACTTGATCCCATTGTTTGTGAAATCGAGGGAACACATTTTATTTTACCTCAATGAACTAGCGTTATAATTTAGGTATTTCTTTAGATTTTATACTACAATAATTGTTCGAAATATAGATGATAAATCTTTATTTATTACAAAGGCAGAACTGGCATTACACTATCTATAGCTTTCTTCCTTTCTAACGCTCCGAATTATCCCTTTATAAGAGCGAGATACGAAATGTGAAAGTTTTTTTTTTACAGTCTTTCTCGCTCTTACTTATGAGTATTCAATAGGAGTGAAATGGATGGATAGATTTTAATTTGTAGAGGCAGATAATTTATCTCTTATTCACCACATTAATAATGAATGTGCGTTTCAATTATATTGAAATACTTCAAAGGAATTTAATAATTACAATGATCGCATTATGCTTCACTTTTGCGTGTAATCTATGCATTATCGACAGAAGTTTCCATAGAAATAACATGTATATTTAGCTGCACGCAAAAATGAACCTTAATGTTGTTTAAACTTCAAATTCCTTCAATGCGTGTTATGGCATTGAAAAATTGAAGATATGCATCGGATGTGACATTTATTCTTCGGAAATGTCTTATTTTCTCACATTGACTTGACAAGGACGCAAAAAAATTTAATGTCGAATAACGGAGATGAAAATATTACGTACAGGTTTGTGAATTAATTTAGATCACTCATATAACAATTTTATACCACAAACGCTTTTCATACTAAAATTCACACTTTAATTTGTCCCTTAGAAAACAAGAGCATTCATAAAAGTAGAGTAGGGAAAAGAATTAGAAAGAGACAGAAGATAGTAGTATCTATCTGTCTCCTCTGACATAACGTACCGTTATACCGTGATAACGCTCGTATTTCGCAGCGCATGTGTGTATAAGAAGATAGACTACCATGTTCTCTCTCTTTCTAGCCCGTAAAGTTCTCAGCTCTATCGATAATAGCTCTATGACATTACTTTTCTCTCTTATTTATGTTATCACGGCAATAATTTGAAAATTAACTTAGCCTAGTGGGGCCAAGCTTTGGTTATGTCATAAATTCATTAGGCTTATTTATACTTGACTTTCAAACGGTGGGCGTCGCTGCGTTTTAATTAAGTTAACGTGTGATACAGCCTTCGAATGCGAAGATTTAATTTTAAGGTTATTTAGTATAGTTTTGCCAGTTTAATCAATAGCGCGTGCCAATAATGGATTGAATTAAAAAAATAATAGTGCCGTCTAGCTCGTACAAGCGAAATCACGGCGTTTGTATCTCGCTTCCTCTTTTGGGTTGAAATAATCTATTCTTTATTAGCACGGGTTATAATCGATATTTTTCTAGAATGTGTGATCTCACGGATTAACACGAAAATCAAACAATTCATCTAAATTTAATGAGTTTTTTTATCAAGAGATTTCGCATACATTTTTTAATTTAATTGTTCTGTCTGTATAAAATAGGTGTCGTTAATATTTAAATTATGCAAATTGATATTCATGAATGGACATACGCATTTTTTAGTTTATTATAATTTATGTTGGTTTCCTATTATGTACAGGATGAATTAAGTATGTTAGTTATTAGTGATAAGCTCAGATTTAGCGGAGAGGGGAATACAATGTGAAATTCATTTTTACATATTATATTTCCATCTTTTGAGTTAGTTTTGTTGTCGCGCCGATGTCCACATGGTTTATTTTTTATTTTATTAAAAATTTTGTGTAACGTTAAGTGTACCAAATATGTTCGCCGGTGAGGCGCGACCGATTCGCTCGCTCGATGTCGCAATGATGATTCTCTGTAGTTATGTATTAAATAAATAATAAATACATGTTGATGATTTTTATTTTGTACCCTCTTATATTTTGTTTTTTTTTTTGACACGAGATTAAGGTTTGCTAACTTGAAGGTCAGTAAGATAATTGGTATATTTTTTAAACTATAATATCTTCGACCATGGTACATAATATAAAGCCTATAGCACTAGGGATCACGTACATAAATGGATGAAAGAATATTTGAAAACGGTCCTTAATCTTAGACTGTTTACTGTTAGTAGAATAGTTTACAATTATTTCTAAAAAAGATACAAAATAGTAGACCCACACAGACAGGATTCTAAAAAAATAATATAATTTATTCACATGTCCTTTCTCCTACGATGACACTTTGGAGAAAAGATTACTGCCTCACCATAAATGTTACAGCAGAATCTGAAACGCTGTCATATATAGTATAGTATATAACTACACGCATTCAAACAAACACTTCAGATAGGCCTTATAGACCTTTCTAAGGCCCGCATTAAGAACACTCTTTTTATAACGTTAAAGATGAAAAAAGTAAATCACTAATTTTAGAAATAAAGTACCCTAACTAAACATAGTGTACCAATAACATAGGGCAGATAATTAGTCATAGATTCCAAATGAAACAACAGCACGAATCTTATACTTCATTGCAACAGCTAAATATCAAAGCAGCAGTATTCTAGTCGTGTTTATCATCAGGTTGAGTGACTTCATCCACGCCGCCCACGAAAAAGTCCTCGCCCTGCACGTGCACCGGCGGACGGATGGACGGGTTGATTTCGCGTATCGCATCTATTAGATCGTCAGTTGTTTTGTATGACGATATTGTGTGCTTCACGAAGTCTCTGAAATTATTGTCCATGCCTATTGCCTTTCTATATGTACACATTGATCAAAATAATCAAGACACACATTCGTAAAATCCGAGTTAAGTTTAAGTGTGGCTTAAAATATTAGTTCAACAAGTAAAAGAATTATAAATATTGTTATTTGTGGCTACATAAAGATCTGAAGGTTCTATGAATGCGTCTTCGAAATGAATAATTTTGTAAATAAGTGGGAAAATATTTGTACGGGAGTTTTATCTTTGTACGAAATATCTGAAACATTTTTGGAAAGTAGGAGTAACAGAGTATTTTAGAAGAAAAGACGAATGAAGAAGTGTGGTGAATTAATGCGATAGTTATACATAAAGAACATTACATTGCAAAGTGAAAGAACTAATTTAAACACCTTATTTCAATCAAGAGTAATAAGCATGCCAAAATGTTTGTAGATGCGCGCAAAGAACATTTTAAATCTAATGAATTCCTACTTGCCTTTAGTTCTATTTATTCTGAGTGTTAAATAGAGAACAAAAAATTATGCCAAATAAAAATTAATGTACCTGAAGTAAAATGCTTTTATAAAAACAGCAGGTTGATACTCATGACCGCAACGCTCGGGGCCAAAGCTCATAACACCCAGTAACCTGTTATGCTGCACAGCTGGAGCCCCTGCGTCAAACTATGATGCAAGCATGAAAATTAATGATGCAATTAATAGTCATGAATGAATTTGAGCATACAAAGCTAGGGTCATACAGCTTATCCGTTACGATTGATATCTACTTGATGTGCCCACTATACTACAATATCTATCCCAATACTTAACAATTTCTACGTCATATAGGGACTCACGAAGCAAGTCTCCCTCATACCATGCCGCGAAGACGACTACACATAAGAGTTTATGTGTCTATACTTATTCTAAGTCATTACAACTTCTGCATCATAAAGATCAAGAAGCAAGCCTCCTTCAAAGCATTTCATTATTATAACAATACTTATCCCCATACTAGAACTTCATCAAAAGGGCTCACCAAGCAAGCGTCCCTCGTACCATTCCGTAAAGACGCACAGAAGAAGTCGGGTGTGAATTGAAAACCGTTGACCAGCTGGTAAGCATCTCGGCAATAGTGACGCGTGCGCACTTTGAGACGCGCGGAGAGTAGGTCCGGGGTTTGGTCGCGGAATGATGTATCTGTCCCCTACAAATGAGGAACATTTAAAAAGTTTCTCTCTTTTGTATTGTGTTAGCATAACTATGTGTATGAAAAGGCTATTAACTAGTAATATGTGCTAAAGCTCAAAGGCAATTTTATGTCTATTGCTTAAAAAAATTTAAATCTCTCATGCAGTCTGGTTGTCACCGAAGTTGGAGAATGTTAGAGACGCACCGACAGAAACCCATTGAAGATTATTAAGACGTTCTAACGTAGCCTATTCTGTGTAGGTTTTATGTTACATCCATAATATTTCTTACTCTAATATTTTTATATACTACTACTTAGCTAACCCGGAAAGCGATGTTCAGCCTTATTCTTATCATTTATAAAAAAATATGTTGACCGATTCTCAACCCTACCCGACATATTTACAAAATTTCATATGAATCGGTCCAGCCATTTCGAAGGAGCATGCTAACTATTGACATGAGAATTTTATATAGGTATATGGAGATTAGGTCACTGTAAAAGTTGTGATAATTTTAATGAAAGGTTCCACAAGGAAGATATAGAGAAAATAATATATATAATTTTTCCTAAATAATTTATATTTTCTGGTAGGTACTTGTAATATTGTACATTACTTAATTCCTTACCCGAGTCATACCCCACCCCGTAACGACAACGAAGCTTTGTGAGTATGGCTCCTTCATACCCTCGTAAATCTTGATTAAATTGATGTCAGGCGTGAACTCTGTTGAATATGACATGAATTGCTAAATAAAGTCTGATCTGGGCGGAGTTTTATTTTCTTTACAGATCAAGGGTCATATTCGCCTACATTGGCAAACCTTTTGTAGCAGTTGAATGGTTTTCGATTTTAGGTACAGGTAAACACGCATAAGTTTTATAAAGATGTATGAAATTCAGACAGAAGAACCGTATGGGACAATAGATTAGATCCATTTATTCGCCCGGGTACTTAGTCACAATCTGTAACTAACTACATAGTATAAGAAAAAGTCTGTCCCTGCCTTTGTACGTACTCGTATGCTTAAATCTTTAAAACTACATAATAGATTTTGATGTATTTTTTTTAAGACTTAGTGATTGCAGAGGAAGGTTTATATGTATGACGGATATGTCGAAGGCAGATATTAGTACCGACCGATAACGAAACTAAGCACGAGTTCCGGTAGATGGCGGTACCGCCGCCTCATTAAGACTAATTTCATGCTACAACAGAGCCTAGCTAATGGAGGCGTGTCAGACCAAAGCTCGCTTTCCATTTTGGAGTCTTCGCAACAAGTTCTCAATAAAGCTAGGAACTGTTCCTCACGTTTCGTTGTATAGTGTGATTTAAGTTGAGATTTGTGTTCTGTGTAATCATTTTGTGCAATTCGTTGCCCATAGCTCGATTATCCATTTTATACGCCCACTATGTAGGATATTGATGCTAATAGTCCGGTACACTCCGTCATGTATAAGAGCATCTATTTAACAGCTTCAAAAATAACGCGTGCGAAGCCGTAGGCAAAATATGTATACATATATGAGTAAAGGATCACATGAAGCAGAAAATCTACAGGTACGATACGTAAAAGAATTGTGTTGAAGTTTCTGGTATGAAATATTGCTTAAAAGATTAGGATGCAGAGGAAGGTTTATATGTATAATAACATCTATTAAATTGCTCCAAAACGCATGAGAAGCCGCGGGCTAAAGCTGGTAGATATTAATTATTTACCAAGATTTTCAGCAAGTTTTAAAAGCGCGACGTCAGCATGAGGCACCGGTTCCTCCTCAAACTTAGGATGCCTTACAGCTCCCGCGACCTCCATGAGGACACCTCCCTCGTGGGGGCGGGGACTGCCCACTCGCACCTTGACATACTGGCCTAGGGTCTTCATTGGAGACACGTGTAGAACGCTATTTTTTATTGTATCATGATCATTTATAAATTTGTATATAAAATTTCATTGGTAAAGGCGGTTTGATGTGAATGAATTGATACATAACCATAGAAGTTACTCTTTACTCTTTTGCTTTCTTACTTACTCATTTGTGAATCTAAAATCGGTATCTTAGACCTATTACTATTATTACCTCTTGAATTAAAGGAAAAACAAGTCTTTACATTTCTTACATTGAAGATATCGTTTAGGTATGGTTAATAGACCATGACGATTTTTCAACGACACGTTATAAAGTTTTCAATATATACTTTAAATATATAATTATGATTAAATTATTTGCCTTTCTTCCACTTCTTTCTTCCATCTTTGTGTATAGAGAGACTTTTATGTATTTTAACCACGCGAGCGGAACCGCACGCTGTGGTAAGCTAGTTAAACTTAAAATAATGTTTAAAGTATTCACTAGTAAACTTACTAATTTAAGCAATGCGCAGCTGTCAGAACCCAATTAACATCGACAATTGTTCCCGCGCACCATAGCCTTCCATTTATAATAATAGCAGCCATATAAGGATAGTTTTTTGTATCCGTCACATTACCCCCTCGGATTCTTAAGCCATTCTTTTGTATATTTACTGAATAATCGTTGCGTATTCTAAGAGCATTTTTGTCAGGACGGCTGGCTCTTCGTCGGCCATCTTGTGGCCCTTTGTAGTTTGGTAGTAAGTTCATTTTGAATTTCACTGAGAAATTCATACTTTGAGACGTTTTGGAGTTATTGTCTTACTAACTATTAGGGTTATTTTATATTTAGCTCTATAGGTTATGTAACTGCGTAGCTCGTCATAAAGACGGTCAACCATTTTGCTCTTTGTTCTCTGGCATCATTGGGTAAGTAACATTTATAGGAATGAATGAATTATATATAGTAAGAATATCGCACCCCAGAATCCCATTTCAGACAATCGTTTCATTATGAGTATCGTGTAGAAAATAAAGTTTTGATGATAGTGGCGTTCATATTTTTTAAGCAATCACTATAGCTTCCCAGTAATGTGCTCATCGAGCACTCTTCGGCACGAATTGGGCCAGCTCGCACCGAGGAAGTACCACACCCCCACAGAAGACCGGCGTGAAATAGCATTCTGCTGTGTTTCGTTCGGTGAGTGGGGGAGCCGGAGGCCCACATCCTTTTCCTTACCCTTCCCAGTCCTTTCCATTATTCCTATCGCCAATCATTTCTTAACCCTTCCCAAAAAGTCGGCAATCCAATTGTAGAGGCGTAAGGACTGCAATGGACCTTATGTCCCTACAAATATTCATGGGCGGTGGTAGTGCTTACCATCAGGCGTCTCACCAGCTCCATTGTCGACTGTATTTTCATTTTATTGTATTATGTAGTAATGCACGTTAAACCTGAATTATCATTATTCAGCTAATATTTAGTATGCATATAATATATTAATAAAATATAGAATACTGAAGAAATGATAACAAATCACTTACATACGGAGGTATCCTCATTTCGTTCATGGTGTCCACTCACACATGCATACACACAAAATAAAAGGAAAACTTCAGTACAAAACTTCAACATTATTCAAAATATCGAAGTTTTCTTATCATTCCCTCGATTGCTTTGGTTTCAACATCAAATATTATTCGACTTTTATTGCACATGATTTATTGTATACTTATATGTAATCGCGTATAAAATACAATTTATACTAAAATTGTAAAAAAAATGCAACATAAATATATAGAAAAATCTATAAGCTATCTATACTAATAATATAAAGTTGATGATTGTTTGTTTGCATGAGGAATATAAGGAACTAACTTACCGATTTTAAAAATTCTTTCGCCCTTGGATGTACGTGATTCCTGAGTGCTATAGGCTATGTTATATGTACCACGGGCGAGGCCGAGGCAGACTGCTAGTTTTAAAAAAAAAATGGTCTATGTTCTATATAATCTAATTAAAAACATTTTACCCATTTTAGTAATGTTTTGTTGGTGTTACAGTGAGGATACGAACCTTTGCACAGCTTAGAACCATTTGTTATAATTAAATCGAGTGCTACAACTTACAAGCCCTTAGCCCAGTGACGTCACAATCTTATATGACGTCATTGCATAGATTACAGAATAAATAATCAGTTCAGATAATCAGATATTTTTTTTCCATATTAATGTTTAAAAAAGGAAAATTGTATAGATGTGAAAAAACCAGCTTCAAAATAAATATTTTTATTGTCGGACAAATAACTTAATAACTATTAATACCAACGTTTTAACAATAATTCGTTGTAATATCACATTCGGTATTTAAGTGGCACAAAATATCATTTGTATTACTTATTTCAATATATCACACAAATATCTCAAAATATAAATTACAGATTTTTATACATATCAATAAAAAATAAATTCAAATAAAATATAAAAATAGACACTTTTCACAACAAAGTCTAAGGTAGTAAGTACATATTACAAACAGTTTTTTTCATTACTTAACACTTTTTTTATATGTAGATTGTAGAAAGTATGTTAATTGTAGAAACAATATTGTGTTTTGGAAAAAAGTCATTGAACAATTTTTAATGTAATCATACTATTATTTAAATTTTAAGCTGACTTTAAAAAAGGCGGGAGGTTTCGATTGTTTCGATTTCGAAAACTCCCTGAGTGAAAGTATTTGAAGTTTATTTTGATTTGATTGTTCATACTTTATTTGGTTGTGATCCCATTAAAACTTGGTCTAGTTCTGACAATCCAAAAGTGGTTGAGGTTTTTGTTAAATATATATATACGGTTTCAACCGCGTAAGTCCGTATCCCGTAGGAATATCGGGATAAAAAGTTGCCTATATGTTTTTCCAGTTGTCCAACTGTCTACGTACCAAATTTCATTGCAATCGGTTAAGTAGATTTAGCGTGAAAGAGCAACAAACACGCATGCGTTCTCACAAACTTTCGCATTTATAATATTAGTAGGATATTTTTTTTAATTTATAAAATTTCTGTAAATTTAAATGTAAATGATTGTTATTTAGCTCATACAACTCATATACTCAATTAACAACCATAAATAAGTACATAAACATGAGTTTAGCTGCTAAATTGTTTTGTGAATTACAAACTATTTGATGTATCTTCAAGCAATTATAGCATTAATTATTAATATTTGTTATTCAATGGATATTCAACATTACTTTCAAATTTATTCGCTCATACCTCTATTATTATAACATAAATTTCGTCACATACATGAAAAATTATGGGTTCACAAGATTTTTAAATTAAGTATAATCATTAAGTATCTCTTTTTACCTTCAATAAATTTCAACAACAACATTGTATATTTTTATTGTTATGTGGATTAAATGTTTTTTTTCTTTATTTTCGAAAAGATTAAGGGGCGGCACTTATATCGATAATTTCTTTTGTTTCTCTTTGTATATAAACAAAAGATGCTATAATTTAAGTTCCATAATCATATATAACATTTTTTCTATATAACTAGGAATAAGGTGGAAATACTTTATGAAATAAGGACGTTTAATTGACAAATGTGGATAAAACTTTACGTCGAGTTTCATTAATGAGTGTTGTTAAAAATTACAAAGTGTATTGCAAAACCGCTTCCTTTTAACGAGTATTAAGACATATGTTTATTTTTAACTACATAAATACTGTCCACAGATAATAATCCGCGTTTAATTCGAGTGTCAATCCGCTTATAATCTACTAACTTCTTTGCCCTTTTCAATGTCTTTCCGCTTCACTTTCTTCCTCCCATCTTCTAGGATAGCGTATATCTCTTCTACGCTCCGGTCTTTAGTCTCTGGTACATAAAGAACGGTGTATAGTGTACCCAGAAAACAGATGACTGAGAAAAATATGAAGACCCAGTGGATTCCGAGCAATTTCAGCATTGGGTCGTAAGCTTTCGTTTGTAGGAAGTCACTCAGAGCGTCGACGCTGCTTACAATTGATGTCACCATGCCACGGTGCTGAAAAGGATATGGCTTCAATATGAATGGAAGTTTATAACGAAATATAGTGGGAAGTTTAGTTGAATTAAAAGTTAGCAAAGTAATTAGGTTAATTTATTATAGGTAGCTTTTCATTTATCTAGATTCTAGTTTCCATATCAAGAATTAGCCAAAGTAATATTAACAATCTAAATCTAGTCTACTGCAAAACTCGTTTCATGGGACCGAGAGTTTCCATTTTACAGAAAAAAGACGCAAAATTTGCAATCCAATGACCGCTTACAATATTAATTGTCAATATAAAAACAACAGATTAGGATTGATATTTCGTTATAGAAAAAGCAATAAGACCGCCTATTTAACATTACAAATGATTCTTTCTCTTCTTGTTTTCTTTTATCTTCATTTGTGAATCATCCTAATTAATATGTTGGATAAAGTATATTGTATTGTATTATGTTTTGTCTATCAACCTAAATAAACAAATGAAACACTCACTTGAAATGAGAACAGTTCAGATGTAATGACATATGGCACGGGCTGGTACCCCGCGGCGTCAGAGAAGATGCACAGACACATGGCGAGCACGGGCAGCCAGCCTGGCAGCCAGCCACCCAGTGACGTCACGTAGAACCACGCGCCCAGGCCGAGCATAGACAGGCCTGTCGCGAGCGATGTACCAGCTAGAAGCCACTGGAAAATGTTTTCACTGTTATTAATTACACCCCGAAGTTTCACCCGCATAAGTCTATATCCCGTAGGAACATCGGGATAAAAAATTGCGCATGTGTTATTCCAGTTGTCCAGCTATCTACGTACCAAATTTGATTGCAATCGGTTCAATAGTTTTTGCGTGAAAGAGTAACAAACATACATACATACGTCTGTACATACTTACAAACTTTCGGGTTTATAATATTAGTAGGATATTTGAGTGTGGGAGACGCGCTTAGCCTGCTAGGAGACTGTATGCTGCATAAGGAAGTAAAAGGAATCTAATATATAAAATACTAAGGCATAGATCTGAACTGAACTCGGAAATGAACTCTTATAAATCAAATTCCTTTAAGATTGTTATTTTAATCTTTAAAATTGCCAATAATCAGACCAAATATTATTATGTATGTGACATACGTTTTCGTTAAATTTTTTTGAATGTCAATTTATTAAAGGTTGTCCAACGTTACAGACAAAGGTATTCCATGATACTTTTATGATTAGTAGTATAACTCTCATGGATTTTTCGTTTTACTTAAAGAAACTTAGCCGCACCTTTCGCCCGGTCTTCTCTACAATACAGCTAGCAACAATGGATCCCAGCAACTGTATCACGCCGACCACAATCGTCTGTTTATTGGGGCTCAGTTTCAGACTAATGGACTGGGATGCCTGGTCGAAAATGGAGCCGGCGTACATCAGCACCACGAGGTACCCACACGTCTCCTGGGACAGCATGACGTTGAGGGAAATTCTGAACGCTTGGAATGTGTTCTTGTCTTTAACTGAAAGCAGAAGATGTGATAAGTAGGTGCATTTTGATACGATATAGTAAAAAATTTAAAAAAACTTAGAATTCGTATTAGTTAATATTTTGAGGTGGTGTTTCTGAACACAACTGGCATTATCAAGTAATTATTTTCATTAAATTTACAAAAATTTCATTATTTTCATAAGAATGTAATAAGAATATTGGATACCAATTGAAAAAACAGGCTTTCAAAGCACATCCAAATAAAAAGGAGAAAACAATTTTAATTATAAGCTGAAAACAATAATAAACGAAAAAAGCGTGAGGCGCCTTGTGCCGTATTTTTCGTATATCAAGCACCCCACGCGGTTTACCGTTTGGGAAATTGATCTTTTATATAAAAAAGTTTAATTGAGGAGAAAAATCTCAATCTAAATCTTTGAAGAGACTGTTGTGTGAGAAGTTTTCAATAGAATGATTCAAGGGGAAGATTTATAGAGGGGGTCACCAATAACATAGAATAGAAAGGGTTCTACTAATTCAGCGCGTGCGCTGCCACAGGCAAAGCCTAGTTAATTATATAAAAGCTCACATAAACTTTTCCATGAGGCCTTTTCCATAGATTGAGCATATTCCTCTTCCCTCTCCATCTGTTGGACTTCGTCTTCTAAATTCTTATCTTCTACAGAGGTATTGCGTAACCAGGCTAGAGCGACGCGGGCTTCCTAAAAAAATAACAAAATATAAGACCTCTATGGAAGAAGCAACATGTAGGAATAAACACCTACACCATTTATATTCCTTAATAAGTTTATTAAGCTTATACAAGCTTCAGAATGATATAATATACAGTCTATACGAGAGAGATATAATCGATTTTATAAGAATGAAAGAGCGCGACTTATTTAAGC
This sequence comes from Zerene cesonia, assembly GCF_012273895.1. Classification (NCBI taxonomy): domain Eukaryota; kingdom Metazoa; phylum Arthropoda; class Insecta; order Lepidoptera; family Pieridae; genus Zerene; species Zerene cesonia. The sequence continues at coordinate 2,891,029 of NC_052127.1, forward strand.
CGGCTATAATTAACAGTTGAAATAGAATATTCTTGGTAGGCGCAGCTTAACATTTTGGTGGGGGTCACTTAAAATAAAAAAGTTAAGATCGGTAAATTAGATTTTATAAAACAATATACAATTTTATTACCTATATTGTATAACAAATCGAAGAATACAATGCATTGAGAAAAAAATTGCTTTTTTGTCTTGTACAGTTTAAGAAGATTTTTCAATTGGAGTATGATTTTGTTCTATGTTTTAGCATTTACCTACCTTCATATATACATAGTCGCATCATATCAATTACTATTATGGTAATTTATTTATTTGTTTCATCACTGACTGTGTCTGTATTTCATAAAGTCTTTATTGCAAAGGTTTTCTGCATGACATTGCAAATGAAACGGGTTTATCAATGTTGAATTAAAATTAAAGTCGTCATAGTCGTATCTTTCTTAGAAACATCTTGAGATTGTTTTATTATTTAAGAAATGTTTAGTGGTATTTCCGATTAAGAATTCCCAGGAAAAGATTTGTTTTATTTATATTATAAGGAAACAAAATCTTTTTTCTAAGCATTCATAACAGTAACTAAAACTGGGGACATTATGGCCAAAAATTAAAAAAGCACGCCTCACGTAATAAATGGACGCTCCAAAATTAGATTGTGAGATAAATATAATTTGTATGAGTTATATCGAACTGACATTAATAATGTATATACTCGTATAAGTCAAATTTTATTTACACAAACAAAGAGGGTAAAACTAACAAAACACAATATTTCACAACGCACCTTAACCTTCCCTTGTTTGACTAGAAAAACTGGAGTTTCTGGCATCGCAAGAAACACCAACAGATGCAGCACTGGTATAGCCGTACATATCCACATGACAGCTGCGAAAGACAGGACATCACCAGCCACGTAGACTACCAGGTAGCCAAGGTTCTGAACTAGGATGAACAGCGAACCTAGCGCGCCTCGGATTTTATCTGAGGCTATCTGGAAGTTTTATAAAAGTTTAGTTGAAGAGTCGTAGATAAATTTCTAATACTTTACTGTTAAAAAGGTCAGATTCTAAAATGGGACCAAACTCTTCTATCAAACACAAAAAGGATTAAGGCAATAAACAAAGAAAAAAATATGCATTACTAGCTGCGCCCCGCGGTTTTATTCGCGTAAGTCTGTATCCCGTAGGAATATCATGATAAAAAGTTATGCTTATGTGTTATTCCAGTTTTCCAGCTATCTACGTACCAATCATTCATTGCAATCGGTTCAGTAGTTTTTGCGCGAAAGAGTAACAAACATACCTACACACAAACTTTCGTATTTATAATATTAGTAGGACTCTAAGATTATATATAGTCCAAATAAGTTACCTCCTTCAGGTATAATGGTGTGACGACATAACAGCCTGCGCACGCGAGCCCTGCCACCGCCCGTGACGCGATCAGAGCCCACGGGCGAAGCGAGAACAGAGTGATACTCCAACTTATCTGAAAACAAAGATATTATATAGAAAGATATACAATGTTTATACTGAAAGGGATACAAATATCGTACCGTATAAGTACTAATTAAAGGTGTACAGTAATTTTAAACTAAGACAGAGATGGATAATGTGGAATGTTTAAGATAAAAAGAGAGAACTACATCAAACTGCAACAATTACCTTAGATACGATATCTACCTCTTTTTATTCATAACTAGCGATCCACTCCAGCTTCGCCCGTGAAACATTTAAAGTCTATAAAATAATAGCCGAAGGTCTTCCTCAATAAACGGGCTTTCTAACACTGAAAGAATTTTTCAAATCGAACAAGTAGTTCCTGAGATTATTGCATTCAAACAAACAAAAAAAATATATCTTTAGCTCTATTGTATTAGTATAGATATATGTGTATATATATAGTCTGAAAATATACTATGAACAAAGAGATATCAAACAGATACAGGTGCGGATTAGGGCACATCCAATGTAGGTACATATATATACATTTTATAACACCAACGACTACGGACGAAGCGTGAACAGAATTATTCATGTAATGTACTGAAAACTATAAAGTAATCTATGGTTATACTAAAATTTATGAAAAAATTACAATACTAGCTTCTCACCCACGCCTTCGCGTGCGTGATTTCAATAAAATTATGCATAATAGTTGTGTCATAAATTATTAATTGTAAAAACGTTTCTATTTGATTGGAATAAAAGCAAACAATAGATATAGTTCTTATAATATTTTCCATTTATAATATTAAATAAGGTATAATCAATGACGGACCAAAAGAACTGTATTATAATTTTATCCACGTTTCTTGTTACGTGTTAATTATTTATATAATCAAATACACATTTAACAATAAATAAATTTACATTGAATTAAGCATATTATTCAAATCATTATTCATTATATAAATAACTAGCTGCGTCCCGCGGTTTCACCCGCGTAAGTCCGTATTCCGTAGGAGTAACAGGACAAAAAGTTGCCTATATGTTATTCCAGTTGTCCAGCTGTCTACGTACCAAATTTCATTGCAATCATTTCAATAGTTTTTGCGTGAAAGAGCAATAAACACACACACATCCTTACAAACTTTTGTCGATCTCTTAATGTATAATATTATTTAATTCTATATTAAATACTATGAATCTTCACAATTAAATAGATAGCATAACACGTATTTAGTCTAAGATAACATTCTCCGATTAAATGGAGAATGAAGTAGTTAAAACTGCTTCGTTTAATTGTGAGAAAATCGTGTTTTATAGAGTGCAAATGGGTTATCCAATGTATTTGTTTTATGGAACACCAATGTATCATTAAATTGGAAATCTTTAACACATTATGTACAATTATTAAAGTGTTGGCAAACTGTTATTTTAAAATTATATATTTTTACATAGATATATATCAATGGCTCTGGGTTAGAGACAAATGATGTTCGAATTTGTTTGTGTCTATGTTTATCTGTAATTTATAGAATAGGCATATTTTTGTCAATTAAACTGGGATATAATTGTACTTATAAGTATAAATTAAAGAATTAAAAAAATCCTCCCCTTTTTTGCAATTTCAAGCCTGCAGTGCTTTATATAACACACCTACTGCAATTTCATGTTTTCTTTACTATTTGAGGATGAAGTAGTGATAGATCGAGTGAAGCTTGAACTGAACATTTTAGATTTTTAATAAAAAAGAATATGTATCTAATAGTTTTGGCTTTATCACAGATAATATAACAGGCTTTAAAGTTTGTATTTGAGAATATGTACTAAGATAACTAACATAATGTATAAAAGAAGTTCAGCCTATCCCTGGAATCGATAATATATGGGTAAGTAGAAATATACCTTCCTTACTATTATTATGATATTTATGTAGGACATATATTATGTATTTCAAAATTATCGCGTATTCTCGATTTTTCTGCCTCAAGAAACCTTTATCGTATTACGTTACTTTGATAAAAATATAGTAAACAAATTAGCTTCGTAGTAAAGTTTTAAATTAGAGGTTAGGGGTTAGCAGTCTAAATAACATCATATAATGATAAATTGTGTACTTATGGGCATATAATTTATAAATAGAATAATAGAATACACATGATTTTTAACATTAATTATATTTGTTACCAACATTTAAATTATAACCAGAATTTCCGATAAGAGCTACTTTTTTACTTCTTAAATGCTTCTTAAGTATACTGTCCTCAGAAGCAGATCCTCAGTAATAATTTTCATTTCAAAGTTGCTATAGTTTTTTGCATTAAATAAAGTCGAATTAAAGTGTAAACCTGCATGTGAAACAGGAAAAATATCAACTTACCACTAGCATAAGAGAAGTCAGCATTGTCGTGGTCTTCCTGCCCCACCTGTCCGCCAAGTCTCCAACCAGAACTCCACAAAATATGGACGGGAAGAACGTAATGGATGCCATCCAGGAGATGGTCTCATCGCTGATGGGTTCCGGCGCCGGCCCGTCTATTGACTGGAGAATGGGCGTCATGGGCGACTGCCAGCCCATGAGCATACCGAAGTTTAGTACTGGGATCGTCACTGTAACAATTGTAAAAAGTTACGGATTGTTATATTTTAACGAAGCCCCTCATTTTGTCAGTTATTATTTTGCGGATTTCACAGTCAGTCGCTAGCTTAGTGATATTCCTAGTACAGTATTATGTTATCTGTAGTAATACCTAGTACAGTATTTTGTTGTCTTTGTTAATACGTTACGTTTATTAATTATATATGTCACTTAAAAGTATAATAAAACAGTCACTCATTGAAATACTTCCCTTTACCTATTAATCTATAGTTTTAAGTATGTATTGAACAATAAATTGCTGTGCATAGCCATTCAAATTTGTGAAAGTATTAAACGGTTTTGATATGGACATTTATGTGTAAGTTAAGTTTGAGTCTTCAAATGGAGTGTTTGAATAAACCTTGTTCGCAAAGGCCACTTGTAAGGAGTTATAACTAATTCCTGATTTTCCTAATAGGTTTTTTTTATGCTAGTTAAAATTGAAGAGAATGCAAACGAATGGCTGAATTTGGGCATACCACTCAAATAAACTTAATCCAAACAATAATCTAGCATAGATTCAAGATCGATCATTGACTTCCCTGGGGGATGAGTTATCACTCTGATCAATCAAGCAACTCGCTCAGCAATCTCTTATCAAATAAGAAAAAAATACAATCGAATTGAGAACCTTCTTTTTGGGAACGTCGGTTATAAATAATCAATTCGTGCATGTATATTTACAAATACATTTCTGGTTTAGCTGCAAACAAACAAATAAATGGAAAATCTGAACAGCGCAATGCAGATGGGTCGCCCCACGGTCACCTTTGAAGACCTTGAAATTTATTACAGATTTTATTACAAATTTTACAATAATTGTACTAGGTTTTCGTAGTCAAAGAAAATTATTACAGTCCCAGGACTTTTGATAATTGATAAGACTTCGGATTATCAATTATCTTCAAGTAAGCATGCTTTTAGAATCTCGCATGTGTAATTCCATTTTCATTTAATTTTTCCATTTAATTTCATAATGTGCACTGTTCTATCATTTTCATCATAAAAATTAATCGCCATATGTGTTGTTGACGGTAAAACACGAGAACAAATTTTAACGGTTTAGTTAAGTCACAAGGGAGGTTCTAAACATAACACGGTTGAAGCCGGGTCAAACCGTTAAGCATATTAAAAGATTAGTATAAACTATAAATAGATAGAGCCAGCACGATGAGACAACGATAAGAAAATAATTAAGATAAGATTTTATTAACGGCGAAGTATTTGACCTCAGCTGACCTTAGCCAACATTTTACTGTATCCGCTATCTCGAGATATAACGTAAAGCCCTGTACACATTGTTATTTCTGGCTTAAATTATGCCGAATTTGATGTACTTAAAAGGGTGTACGTATTTTTTTTATCAACTGACGTTTCCAAAAACGAAGGGTATAATTTAATTGGACTGGTTCTTTTTTTATTTGTTACTCTGTAACTCCATGGGTTTCCAAACAATAACGTGAGCCTTCTAAAAATATCCATAAGTAAAACAACAGAATCTGTCTGGTTGAAATATGTTATGAAAATAGATTATAGTCTAGGCAAACCTATAAATATAAACCTTATCTGTAAATGAAAACCTTATCTTGTCTTCTTATTACATGCTTTGAAATTGTTAAAACCCCATTGAATACAGTAACTACCAAGCAAAGTTTTAACCCTCTGTCTAACCATTACTCGTTGTTATCTGACACCTTATACATAGATCTTTAAAATGACACAGATTATATAGACCTCGTTCCCCCTTTTAACTTATTTTCTGTCCTAATTTGATTTCAGAAAGTTAAGTGATTTTTCCATTTAAAATCACAAAAATCAATGTATTGTGTGTAAAATCGTTCTTAGATGAAACCCGTTTGAAATGCAACTGCACAATGCATGCCTTACTCATATACCTGTTTTGCATTTCGACTTCAGGTCAAGCGCAGAGAAAGATGCGTTAAAGAGAGCAACGGCATTTTAATTATTATGTAAATAAATAAAATAAAAGGTCGTTTTTGCTTCAAATATTTTCACGTAACATACAATTTAAATTACATAATAATATGTCTCATAGAGAAGCAATAGGCTGCGTGACTCAAGGGTATTAGACAGCGTTGATTTTCAGACGTCCCTTATAATTATTAATATTATTCAAAAAGTAGTGTGGTTTCAAATAATTTAGATCTTTTTGAACGCTAATCAGTTCCAAACTAAGCGACATATGTGAAACAGTGCTAAAATATCCGATATATATGCAACTAGCTTCTACCCGCGGTTTCACCCGCGTAAGCCCGTATCACGTAGGAATATGGAGATAAAAAGTTGCCTATATGTTATTCCAGTTGTCCAGCTATCTACGTACAAAATTTCATTGCAATCCGTTCAGCAGTTTTTGCGTGAAAGAGCAACAAACAAACACATCCTTACAAACTTTCGCATTTATAGTATTAGTAGGATGTAGACGGATATCGTATATCTATGTGCCACCACAGATTATTAAATAGTTACTTGACGCCGCTAAAATTGCTTAAGCCGCAGTGTATTGTCATTCTACCCACATTGTATTGTATAATCTTGCTATGTAACAATCATACTGATGATTAGCCGTTTTGAGATCTTTCACACATGTGTATAAATTATAAATACGACTCAACATTTATTATTCGGATTGAATTTAAATGAAATTTGGCAGCTATGTAATATTTTTTTATCTTATAAAAATCAGATAAAAGCTTCTTGTATTAATAAAACATAATATTATGATGTTGTTATAATAATTTTATTCCTATGAGAATAATATCATAGACTTGAATGTGTTATATATGCTTATGATACATATCTAGTCCATGCCCTATAACACTTAGGGATCACGTACAAATCCAGCGGTGTTGATTTCGGTCCAATAGTTCCAGAGACTTTCGCGTTCAAACAAACAAAAAAGAAATCAGCTTTATATTATATGTATTGAATATAGATTTATTGATAAATGATAGAATTAATTAACGAATTGTGTAAATATTGAAAAGATTTACTTTTATATTTACTTACTTTTAATGTTATGTTCTGTTTTTCTTTTTATAAGCAATAAAGAATTTAATTTCAAAGATTATACCCCATGCCGAATTTAACTTTAAAGAAAAATTGGTATTTATGTCCTTGCTATAATTTACGAAAATTGGTTCAACGGTTTAGACATAAACACCTGACTAACGCCGACAAAAAACAAAATAAAATGCAGCCCATGGCACTTACAGATAAAGTGGCTTTCTAATAAATTATCTTTACAATCGATTCAGCAGATTGAGAGATTGTTCCCTTCAGCGTCAGAAGTTAACTAAAAAAGTTAGTTAAAAAGTGTCACCAAGTTTTTATCTTTATATTAATAATAAGTCGAGTAAATGTCCAATAATAATAAAACCCCTGCAAGCAGCGTTAATTACTGCAAATATTATAAAAGCAAACGCAATGTCTCTTCACGCTATTGCCATAGAATTAGTTTCAGCCCCCGAAAAGAACATAGGATATTTTGTATATCGGAATTCTATCTAGATTTATTAATTCTATCTATTCTATCTAGACTATCTTTTCCATATATCACATATTTTAGTATTAAACACATTTTCCCTTGTGCAAGGCTGGCAAGTCCGACATAAATGGAAAAAATACTTTGCGATAAGCAATTAAAACTTCTTCTTAGTAAAGCGTGAGCTCGTTATCTGTTGTTACTGTAGTTAATGTTTAATAAAGTTACATTTTCTTTTTGTGCTTAGCTCATACATAGTTCCGTTATGTACAGTGTCCGAGAACTTAACTGTCTGCTTCTCTCTCGCAGTGAAATATCTCATTCCTATTGAAGTTTCCTCTGTCGAAGCGGGCAAAGTCGAGAGCGGAAGGCTGTATATGAGTCTCCAAAGCAAAGCGATGCTGTGCAGTTTCTATCTATAGAATACTCGTTACAGGCTTTCACATGATGCCTAAAATAGTCCTACAGTCTAGATATTAGTCACTCATAAGCCATCTTACGATTTATATTTATTTATCATCTAAGAACGTGTTTTTAGTTCTAAAGATTTTATCCATTCTTTATGCAAAAAGGCAATAATATTATTATCAATTGTTACATATTATTAGTCACAGAAAATAGTTCTTATATAATTTTATTACAATAAATTCCATCATGTTCTGGTATTTGTTACGTAGTATTTGAGAATGATAAGTTATACAGTAGTTATTTATATTTTATTTTAATTGTTCAGTACGCATTGATTAGGTAAATGAAGAGAATTGTAGAAAATGTTAATAGCTGGAATATTTACACCTTCTTTACAAAACGTTCTGTATTGGACACTTGTCCCGGCTCGGCCCGGATATCAAGATTCCTGTTTTATCCCAAGGGAGCATGATAAAAAGTATCCTATCACCCAAGTCACCTCATGCTCTGTATACCAAATTTCATCAAAATCGGTTCAGTAGTTTCAGCGTGACTGACGGACAAACATACAAACAAACTTTCACATTCATAATATTAGTGTGAAATATGATAGTGACGACTTTCTTACAATCGCACCGAAAGTAGTAACCTATATATTAGTAGTAGTTTTTGAAGATTTACCTGATTGTTAAAGAGGGTCACAATTTGTTAAAAAAAAATCAACAGTAAATGAGAAATTTTGAAAGAATAGAAAAAAATTGATCACGAGGCGAGATATGATCAAATAAATCAACAGTAGTTAAGTAGTTAGTTGATAGATTAAGGAATGATTTTACACCCTCTTTGACATTAGCACAGATAACATAACACTCAACTAGACATTAATCTTCAAATTATTACTTAGATTTATATTTCCCACACCAAATACGAATTACCATTAAAATTTATTACCATCATATATTTATTACCATCAAAAACCATCTACGACCATCTACGAATGATATATTGATAACATAGTTACGTAAGTTTTAATCTGGTTAAAGAAATTCATCTTAAACGAACAATCGACCAGCGCTAAGTTTATTCAAAGAACGCAAAATAGGAAGTGCTGTATCGACAACATGGTCTTTGTTTATAAATATAAGGAAGCCACGCTAAAGGTTAGCTTGTTTTCATGTAATTTTGCGACTGTGGAAGGCTGATATAATCTATATTCAAATATTATAAACTAAACAGATTATATATGTTACAAAGTCACCAATTTTTCTGTTAAATGGCGGAAAATTGAACTAAAGATGTCAACGGCGTGTCCAATAAAGACGTTAAACTGTCATTAGTGACAAATGTTATGTTATTTGTTAAATATGCCTGAAGCTAAAATGATGCGTAATTATTGTTCTAAAGATTAAATATTGTTCTGAAAGTTACGCTGAAAGGACGGTAATGACTGACGACACTCTTCATTTTTGAGATGGTAGCAATGTAATATTTTACGCAAGAGATACACAATTTTATCTCTATAATCTTAAGGATTTTTTACCCGAATAACACCTAAAGCAAGTCAGCCGCTGAAGCTAGTGTTAGATCATGTCTAAATGTATGTTATATTCTCGTAATGTACAATCTATTCGCCCGTGACTTTACTCGTGTATACTTCCAATCTTTTACCATAAATATTTCACAAATACAAATAGGTATCTCTTCGTTCACCTTTTTCTTATTTAATTGGTAATAATTTGAATGACAAAGTTTAGTTATAAATTGATAGTTAAGTTGTTTTCATTTAATGTCACATTATGTATGTTATACCGAAAAAAAATCAACTCACTTCTGCAAAAGGTTTTCGGAAAGAGTATTTAAATTAATGCGTAATTTTGTTTTTGTCTAGTTCTGATTAATTGATTAGTTGTTCGATAGATTAAATTATAAACTTACCCATTAGAGCCATAAAGAATTGGTTGGCGATGCCGCCATGCTGAAATTTCGCAAGCCATCGCAGCGGGGACAGGGTCATAATAGCCTCTTTCTGTTGTTCTATTCAGTCATTGTTTGATCTGAAACAATTTAAATTTGGAACAATTTAATTTAATAATATATATTACTTGTATTCTTAGTTCCTATGAAAAAACTAATGATAATATATAAATAAAAATACCTATTTATAATTATTTTGAATAAAAACTTCAACGGCTTTGAAATTCTCAGAACTAAATCAAATTAAATGGCACCATACGTGAGGCACCAAGTTTCATCAAAAATCAGTTTTCCTAATAAAAAGTAAAGAGGTTTCAAACACAAAAAAATACAGTCGAATTAAGAAGAGAAGGTCCTTACCGCCTCTTCTTGAAGTCGGTTACAAAGGAATTGATTTGTCTCAGTTTTTCATAAAACAAATTACGCTCATAGTTTTTATTGTGGCTGAATTTATTGGAGAATTACATATATAGGTACCTCAAGATTACCTGCCTATTAAATACTTCATTGAAAAGTGTTTCATTTAGGACTTAACAATATTTATTTAATGTATTGCCTGTATGTAATAGCTTTATATAGTATCAGTATATAAGCGTATAATCTATGGTAGTAGGAATATAATCTATGACGGCAGATCGAACTTTCGTAAATATCTGTAAGATACGACTTAAAAAAAGGCCAAATAGGAATAAGAAATTAAAGCAGTTTCATCCACATACATCACTAGCATATCTAACTATTTCTAAGTAGGTTCACGTAGGTAAATAATTGTCTCGTGTTCCGTATTACGCAGGTGAACATTAAGAAATTATTTTAAATGGCATTATTATGCACTTAGCTTAACTATTCATTGTTGTTAATTATTCTAAATTTTGTGTTATTATAAAAAATCTAACTATAATAAATCGACGGGCAATTACAATTACAGTGATATGATTACTTGGCAATTACAGTGATAAACTAAGCTTATTATGTAGTTAGTGAGCAACTCAAAAGACTAATAAAAAAAAGAGAGTATGATTATACTACTGGATTATGGCCTGAATTCTCATAGGAGGCCTGTATCCCAGCAGTGGGAACATGTATGGGCTGATGATGATGATGATGATGATTATTGTTATACTAGTACTTACTCATTACGTATTATAGAACTCGGGGATTACGTACACATCCAACGGTGGACACTATTGAATTAGGTCCAGTACCTGAGATTTGCGCGTTCAAACATTTGGTTTTTTTTCAAACACAAGTTTGATTTTATTAACCGAACTTGATAATTTAATGTATTATTATTCAATAATAGATTAAGCGATTGTAATTCGTAGATTTATTAATTCGAAATTTGAAAAATTAAATAACATATATCTAGGTAAATAGCCGCAACAAGATAAATGAAAGATTTTTTATTGCTTAAGTTATTTTTGAGTCTAATCGTAACAAACATACAGACAATTCATACATCTTTATAATACCAGTTTGATATTAAGTTATTTAGAACTAAGGTAATAAGATTACTATTAGTCATAAGACCATTGGCAGTTTCTAACTAAAACCAGTTCACCATTGCATTATTATCATATGAAGGCCGCAAAGAGTACGGGCTCGAGCGAAATAGTATTTATTTATCTGTGGCATTATGTTATCTATGGTACAGGGGTTGGATGCCTTATTTAATTACTAGCTGCGCCCCGCGGTTTCACCCGCGAAAGTCCGTATCCCTTAGGAATATCGGAATAAAAAGTTGCCTATATGTTATTCCAGTTGTCCAGCTGTCTACGTACCAAATTTCATTGCAATCAATTGAGAAGTTTTTGCGTGAAAGAGCAACAAACACACACACATCCTTACAAACTTTCGCATTTATAATATACGTAATAGTATAGATACTAGTAGAAAATCTTTCACTGGAATTTAATGCTTCGAAAGTATGCATTTAATTGCTTTTTTATAATATGGACGTATAAAGATTTGAAACTCCAATTCCATTTTTTTAGTGTCAAGATATTCAATGAAGGCGATAACTAGCTTATAAACACGATATTCCTTATGTTCTTTTTTTCCCTCATCTAATGGTAACCTTCTTATGATGCCTTTATTCCTATGTCTCATGACCTTCTACAATATGAGTTTGTCCGTACTAATTTTATGAAGAGGAAAGATTTGTATGTAAATATGTTTGTTATATTTCGGCACAAAACTACTGAACCGATTTCAAAAATTCTTCCACGATGACTAAGCTGCAAATGCACTGAGTGACATAGCCTATATACTTATTGGACGAAGCCGAGGCGAACAGTGTGTATTTTAAAATAAGGTAATTGACAGTCTTAATTACACAAATTGCAATTTGTAGTCAAAAGAAAATAAAATTATTTTCTAGCATATATTAATTATTAGCTGCGACCCGCGGTTACATCCGCGTACGTCCGTATCCCGTAGATATATCGGGATAAAAAGTTCCCCATATCTTATTCCACTTGTTCAGCTATCTACGTACCAAATTTCATCGCAATCGTTTCAGTAGTTTATGCGTGAAAGAGCACCAAACACACACACACACATCCTTACAAACTTTCGCATTTATAATATTAGTAGGATTAAAATAACTAGTTACTTTAAATTTCGTATTAGAAACATAAAGAATACACAAATAATAAATTCACTAAGAAGAAACCGTAGAGACTAACAAAAATTGAATTATCCCTAATCCATTCATTTAAATTACCACTTTAGATCGAAACAAAATTCGTGTACACTTCTCTCCTCATTATAATAATTATAATTCCGATCATTGAATACAATTGATGGGTGGAAGCTACCGACGCCATGTTTGGTAACGATTGCGTCAATAATTTGTAGCCAAAGATTTAAATTTGGCTTCACGTTGCGGACCCAATTTCAAACATCATACATTTGCTTATGCTTATACTAGCTGCTCCCCGCGGTTTCATCCGCGTAAGTCCGTATCCCGTAGGAATATTGGAATAAAAAGTTGCCTATATGTTATTCCAGTTGTCCAGCTATCTACGTACCAAATTTCATTGCAATCGGTTCTGTAGATTTTGTGTGAAAGAGCAACAAACACACACACATCCTCACAAACTTTCGCAATTATAATATTACATAGGATTTTCTGCTAAATACGCGAATTTGATTGAGGTATAATAAGTTTTAACAGAAGATTGGTGTTCATGTAAAGTATTGAAGGTAAAAAAAGGGTTCACGGTGGAAAGAAGATAAAAATATTGTGTAAATTAATTCGATAAATTGTCCGTAATATTGAGTTTCACTTTCATAAGTCGTTTATTTAGGCCTGGTTTTGTGATAGATCTTTGTAAGTATAAATGAATGTATGTTCATTTTGGAAGGTAGAAAAGCTTTCTTTCTATGTATGATATGTCCATGTTATCAAATCACGGTTACTTCTATGAATGATCTATATTATCTCATATAAAGTATTATGGATAAATTGCTTCAATCATCGCGACTATCACAGACATTCCGTAATTAATTGCACAGTGATAATACTAGTTTTCTCAATAATAACTGGAGTTAAGACTGAAGCCGACTGCATCGCACCGGAATCATTTGATGCGGAAATTAAATGACAATTTGTTTGTTTGTACGCAACTCGATGTCTCTAGTTCAAGGTTACACGGCTATCAATAGGAAATGTATGTTCTTTGGAGGTTTCTCAGTAGATTCTTAATGTTAGGATCGCTTTGAGGAAAGCCTCTAAATATTGTAAGAATATGTATCATATATACTGGGTAATTCATTGCAGATAGTTAAATGCAATCCTCTTAGTTTCACGCTGCTGCGTGTTTTAAATGCTTTTAATAGGTTCAACGGTGTGTAACCGACTCATATATACTTGATTTTAATCCACTTTAAAGGGACAGATTTAATAAAAACTTTGTACGCTCATCAAGGACTGGAGACAGTAGAATAATTTTATGAGCTTATCTTATTATCCTGATTTGTATCATCAATTTTGTACAAGAGCAAGTTATAATGTAGTTGATTCTTACATTTTATAACTATATTTATTGGTTTTAATAGAATGAATGATTGAATTCCTTTAAACAATTATTGTATTCTTGAAGATCTTCTTAGAATATATATACTCTTCGAAGAAGGGGCATTTTAATGCAAATCGTGAAAATTGTTTTCGGAAGCGTTTCTAATTTAATAATTCGTTCTACTACGAAGCTGAATGACTACCATTACCTGGATAGAATCTTATCTTTACTTAGAATATTTTGACATTGGAATTTGGAACAAAGCCACTTGAAATAGATAGAATAGTAAGTGTTGTGTCAAGTGCTGTGGGATAATTTGAGAGACACTTGACACTGAATGATATGGCCAGTATGAATTATATAATTCACAAGTCGACGTCGGTCGCCTGAAGGTCGGGCACAACGGATCCCGAAGGGAGATCACGAAATATATTAAATTGGTAATAATTAGATTTATTTCAATTAATGTCAAAATTATTGTTGCTTTGCCAGTCTATGATTTTGTCAATAGTAAAATTAATGTCAATGATATGGTCATTCAATGAGTTGGTTTTTTTGTCACAATTACAAAGGGCAGCAATGTAAGCCCATGGAGGTCATATTTAAGGGGACTTTTAAAGCCTTAAGACGTAAGAAGTCCTGTCCTACTATATTCTATCCTACTAATCCTACTAATTATAAATGCGAAAGTTTGTAAGGATGTGTGTGCGTTTGTTGCTCTTTCACGCAAAACTGCTGAACCGATTGCAATGAACTGTGGTACGTAGACAGCTGGACAACTAGAATAACATATGGGCAACTTTTTATCCCGATATTCCTATGGGATACGGACTTACGCGGGTGAAACCGCGTGGCGCAGCTATTACTGTTATAGAAGAAAGAAAGAAGAAAGAACGTCCCACGTATAACATCCAAAGAAAGTAATGCTAAAAGTAAGGAAAGAAGCTGGTGCCTCTCGACACAGGCGAGTTCTTTGAACACAGCCAAGAATGGGTGCCTTTTCGAATGTGATACCCGCTTTTGAGGGGAAAGGGGCAAGGAAAGGATTAACTAGAAAAAGGAAAAGGATTAGGAAATACACACAACGCAGGCTAAGATTGGCAATAAGCATATCCTTTTATTTGGCCAACCCGCACTTGGCCAGCGTGGTGGATTATGGCCTGAACCCTCATAAGAGGCCTGTGTCCCAGCAGTTATATGTTGCAGTCCCTATGTTCCCAACATATATGGGCTGGTGATGATGATGATGATAACCTTTTATAACAGAAAAAAATTCTAGTCGCATATCAAATATTTTTGTAATTCAGTTGTATTAAGGAAATTTTAGTGTAACTATTGTATAACTCCTTTATAATTAGTATGTATGTGTTGTTATCAGTAATTTTTATTCACCCTAACAAAGATTCTATTGTTATAACTAATTTGTGTATAATGACGTCAATATCCCCGATCACGATAATCTTAATAAAATGGAATTTGAATAAATCGATTAAGTAAGAATTTAAAATAAATCACAATTATGATACGAATTATGCGAAATATTCCGCTGACTTCTGTATGTTACTAAATTTACTAGTACAGTATTATTTTATCCACACTAGAGATATATTTTACTCCAATGCTTCATAAAAAGGATCGGGCTCGGTTTAGATATGCCTACCTCTCTAGGTTAATGTATTTTAGTTTCAATTGTATTCGTTGCGAAGCTGACATGATATATATAAAATATTAATAATTGACATCTAACAAAAATCAAAATATGATTTCAATCGATATTTCAAGATAACAATTTTGGACGTGGAAGTTTTTATTTTTAAATTATTTTTTCCTTATTCTAAAACACACATATAGCCTATTGTGATTTTCATAACGTTTTTGATATAATAACTCAGACTACACAATCTATACTAATATGATAAAAAGGATGTTTTTTTTTTGTTTGTTTGTACCCTAAAAACTCCGAAACTATTAATTGTCCAATTTTGAAATTTGTTTCACCAAAAGAAAGCTACATTATTCCCGAATGGTATAGGATACTCTTTACCCCGAAAATGTACCACGGGCGAAGCCGGGGCGAACAGCTAGTTGATAATAAAAAAATAGCTATCTGTAATACAATACCAGTTTTAAATCATCGTAAAAATCGGTTTATTTTCATTTTAAAACTTTAAAAATAGGAAAGGAATGTATCAAGATGATGATAGATAGTGTCTCTTCTAAAAGATAATCTCGTCAAAAATATTATCAATGCTAATATTTAAAATTGTAATGATGGGTTTACACGCTCGTTAGACGTCAGCGGACGGCGGACACGCGTGTGAATTAACGTGCTTAGCTCTTTTATGTGCTTATGAGTTATGACGCATTCATAATCTTGTCATTTGGGAAACCTTTTACTTTAAGGATCGCAGCTGAAGCTTTTGGACATAAAAATCGTGGTTGGTTTTCAACTGACTTCAATAAAAGGAAGAACGATTCGAGAGTAATGTTTTGGCTTTGTTAACTCAGAACTTTCGACTGGATAAACTGACTGATGATATTTTTTGATTTGAAAGCTGGTGCATTCTGTGTTCCATTTAAATTTGTTTTTTTTTTATCTGACATGTTCCAAATATATTTAATATAGCCGATCCCAATTTTAATTCGAAGCACATCACATTCTCCCTCATAGGAGGCCTGTGTCCCAGCAGTGGGAACATATATGGGCTGATGATTGAACATCACATTCTTAAAATGTAAATCATTCCTAAATGAAAGATTCACACCGTAACCTTGATATTTCGAGACATTCAGCAAACGTGTGGACATTTCATTACGTTAATAAATTAAAGTTTACTTTAATAGCAAGTTAGAGTGATTCATTTAACGTGTTGTCATGGCTACATTCATAATACAATGTTGACAAGATCGCTAATGAATAGAATAAATACAAACAGCAGATACGGAGTTATACTTCGGATCTTTTCTTAGAAACCGCCTTTACCATTTTTTTTATGTTATATAATACTAGCTGTTGCCCGCGACTTCGTAAGCGTTTATTCGGAGAAGTTTAATAGATGTTATTATACGTATAAACCTTCCTCTTGAATTATTCTATTTATTAAAAAAAACTCCAATAAAATCCGTTGGGTAGTTTTAAAGATTTAAGCATACACAGGGACATAGGGACAGAGAAAGCGACTTTGTTTTATACTATGTAGTGATGATAATAAATCACACTAATATTATAAATGTGAAAGTTTGTTTGTATGTTTGTCCGTTAATCACGTTGAAACTACAGAACGGATTTTGGATTAATTTGGTATACAGACAGGGTATAAGATGACTTGGGTGATAGGATACTTTATATCCCGATTAAACGCTTCCTTGGGATAAAACAGGAATCTTGATATCCGGGCGGAGCCGCGACGAGTGTCTTATTGCCTAATTGCTACACAGAAAAATCTTCCAGGTAACCTCGCAGGAAAGGAAACGTCAGAAGTTTAGTTTGCACTATCGCGGATACGTATAACATTTTATTCTTATTAGGTTTACATTTTTTGCGAGGTCATGAATGTTATTAAGGTATCAAACGAAATAACGTGAGTCTCGCAATACAACGGGTTTTACGATTTATTTTACAATCCGGAACAAGCATGTTATATGAGATTGTATCTTGATTTTATTTTGCGAATGCGTATACCAAAAAACCTGATTGGCAGATACGTTTATTCAAATATTCAATTCATCTTGGTTAGAAGCTATGTATGTATATACATATAAAGTACGCAAAATGATACAAAAAATTATGTACAATAATTTAATTATTAGTTTTATAGCATTGAAATGCTTTATAAATGAGAAATTTGTAAAGAAAAGAAAAATTATTACGAGGCGCGATTCGAAATTATTGTACAAAGACGCGGGTTCGAACTTTGCGATTCTTTTTCTGTTCTTTAAGAATTTCTTAAAAATATCTTCTTTGAAAAACTAAAAACGCTATTTTATAATGGAATCAACTAAATTTACAACACTGTCATGCAGTGTATTACATCCTAATGAGTATAATAACTGCCAAAATTATTATATTGTCACCAATCCTTGAGTGTACAAAGTTTTAATTCAATCTGTTTAAAGTATATCAACAGTGAGTATAAAAGAGTTGCGTACTAACATGAAACTAATATAAGTTTGTTAATTAAATATAAAAAAAACCATTGAAGACTTTCACTAATTCTCGTGTCACATTTTTCGTTACCATACTCCTCCGAAACGGCTTGACCGATTTTGATGAAATTTTTTGTGCTTATGCGGTATCTATGAGAATCGGCCAACATCTAATTTTCATACCCCTAAACGATAAGTGTAAGGCAGAACAGCGTTTGCCGGGTGCAGCTAGTACTATATATTAATAACAATACATTTTATAGGAATATTAGTAATTATTATGAAAAGCATGGATTACTGAGTGACAGACACGAATAATGATGTATCAAATTAAACGTCTTAAAGATCGATAACGATACTAACCTCTAGAAATTAAAAACTTAAACGGATTTTAAACGCGATTTACTCATTACAGTATTAACCCGACGTTTCGAACACTATACAGCGAGCGTGGTCATGCGGAGACTCCAACACAAGAAGATACTAACCTCGTTCATATATTTACAGTTAGATAGTTTCTGATATATTAACTATAACTATTCAGTGACAAAAAACTTGAAAAATGACGAAACCATCATGAGTTAGCTATTTTTTATTAGTTTATTCGGGTAATGAGCGTGAAACGAAATCAGCTTTATTATTCCATTTTTTTATATCTCGACTCGAAAACAGCATATTACTTTTTGGTGTTTAGGTATGTTTTAGTGATTGTTTTTTATTTAGGGAGAAGTTGGTAATCATTATTACAGTATTATATTATCTGTAATAGTACTATATAGTACGCATTAGGCAAGTAACGTACATCTATGTCTTGCCAAACCGCGACTGTTTCTAGTACCCAAATGGGGACTTTCATCAACGACGTCTTTCTTCGACTTCGCTGTGCGTCAGTCTGTCGGTCCGTCTGTCTCCAGGCTGTATCTCATAAACGATGAATGACACAGTTGCGAATTTAATATGTAGTGTTTTTTATTTATTTATTTATCCAAATCACATGCCATTACAGGTTACAACCCAATGCGACAGCGACTTACAACGAAAAAAAAAAATTACAACTAAACCTAACTAATTACCTAACTAATAATGATTATAATATATATCAAAACCCTTGCAACATCACTCAATGGACAACAGAAGATTCCGTTGCCGCTATAACAACACAATAAAAATCGAGGTAAAGCAACGGTCGGCGCGGTCGTAAATTGGAGGGGAGATTGCTTTTTTTTTGCAATTACTCTTTAGTTTATTTCATCTAGTATATATTATGTTATCTGTGTCTGTACGAAACTTTTATTGTCGCTTATCTGACTCGCACTTAACCGATTTTTTAACCGCGTTTTGCGTTCACGTGTCGTCCACTGTACCAAGGAGGCGGAATGCTTGATTAATAAGAGACCTACAAAGCAGTGAAAGTAAGTCCTTATAATGTAGCAACGTAACACGATGGGGTTTTACCTACATTATTACGGAAAGATTTATTTTACAACTCTCAGTTTGCAGTTCGTTTACAGGAAGTATTGAAATTTATAATTTATTTTAGTGTTATTTTATTTATTTCTTTATGAGATACTAGCTTTCCGCCCGCGGCTCCGCCTGCGTGGAATTCGGTTATATCGCTTTCATCTCCCTATTTCAACTCCTTCCATTTTTTTCGCGATAAAAATTATCCTATGTCCTTTCCCAAGTTCAGTTCTACCTTCATACCAAATTACAAAAAAATTGGTTCAGTGGTTTAGGCGTGAAAGCGTAACAGACAGACAGACAGACAGAGTTACTTTCGCATTTATAATATTAGTAGGGATAGTAGGGATTGTGGTTTGTGAGATGACTTTTGTTGATAAATAAATCATTAGTATATTGGAGACTGAAATAAATCTATACTAATATAATAAAGCTAAAGTTTGTTTGTTTGTTTGAACGCACTAATCTCAGGAACTACTGGTCCGATTTGAAAAATTGTTTCAGTGTTAGATAGTCCATTTATTGAGGAAGGCTAAATGTTATGTACAACGGGTGACGCCGGGGCGGACTGCTAGTAAGTAATATAATGAATACCGATTGAGAAGCGCATTCATATATTTATTTATATTTTTGAAAATGTTTCTTCGAACGATTTATTACGTATTTAGCATATACCGTATCATCTAAGAAACTATTGGATCGATTAAAAAAAATCTCTTCTCCTTTGAATATGTACGTGATTCCAGAATGAGTGAGAGGGGTTCGAGACGGGCGTGCAGGAAATAAATTGATTTTTCAATTTACCTGCGCATGTGGATAACATCACCACTGCTCGAAACGGTGAAGGAAAACATCGCAGGGAAACCGGCATGTCCAAGAATCAAACAGTCCGACGACGTGTGACATCCGCCAACTTGCACTTGGCCAGCGTGGTGGATTATGGTTTGAACCCTTATAGGAGGCCTGTGTCCCAGCAGTGGGAACATATATGGGCTGATGATGATACAAAGTTTAATAAACAACATAAACACGGGATGTGAATCCATACGATAGTTATACTGTAATTACATATACCTATATTGTATTTATAGTCCATAGCTTTTATTATGGGTACAGACAATTATATATCCACATTACTGGTAGTCTAGAGTCAGTTATTTCAAGGTAAAATATCGAAAGGAAACTGATTTAAGTCGTTTTTAAGTGCAATAAGTAACACATTGAACTCGGCATGCCGTGTGATATAAGTGAACGTTACTTATCCTGGATTTAGCCATTTATTTTTATAATTCAGATCTACCAGTCGCTTCTTAAAAAGGTTATATATAAATAGATAGATATTAGATTATAAATATTCCATTAATAAACTAGGAACAGACTTTTCAACTATCGAAGAAGACAGTGAGGTTCCTACGAAATCAATAAGACCTCATATTTTAGAGTGTTTATATAATTTCATTTTGCTTGTTATGGAGTTACAACACAAAAGTAATTATGCTACTTTCAATCAGTTTTTCTATACATAAGAAATTTTGTAATAATGAATAAATGGATGCTACTCTTAGGGAACGGTTGTTTAACTTCTAGATACGTTCTGTTTTTTTTTTAATCTTTTACTCACGTTTTAGCTAAAATATAAGATAATGCATGAAAATGTATGTTAAAAAGTGCTAAACGGCCTTAATGATATGTGATCCCTAAAGTTATTTAAAATTTAAAGGAACGTTAGATAAAATATAGCACCGATATATCATAGAGGCCATTATATCATAGTACTAACACCAGGTGCATAGAAACTCGATTTTATTAAATGATAAAATTATATAAATACTAGCTACGCCCCGCGGTTTCACCTGTGTAAGTCCGTATCCCGTAGGAATATAGGGATAAGAAGTTGCCTATATGTAATTCCAGTTGTCCAGCTGTCTACGTTCCAAATTTCATTGCAATCGGTTCACTAGTTTTAGCGTGAAAGAGCAACAAACATACACACATCCTTACAAACTTTCGCACTTATAATATTAGTAGGAAGTAGGTTAGAAGTATATAAATAATAGAATTAAGTATTTTTAACAAGGAAACCATTTCAATTGTGTAACTTGTCAAGGCATTGCGCTAACAGTTCACTAGAATTATATTATTCTATTATAAATATTTTACACGATAAAATAACACACATTATATATAATTGCAATTGTCAATGACATATGTAATAGTCATCGTTATTAAATAATTAATTATATTTGAGTGCAGTTTTTATATAATTTAAAGATTATATTTAGTCTATTATATCTACAAGTTTTGATAGTAATTATAAATTGCTCAGAGAAGTTTACAAGGGTATTGTAAAAAATCTACCTCCTAAAGTTTATGTCGCAACCGCTGAAGAGTTTTATAAATTTTTTTAGGTCATAGCGGGCAACTGAGCTGGTGGTTCGCCTGATGGTAAGCGATCACCACGGTCCATCAACATTCATAGAGGTGGAACATTGATTATTTGTGTGACATTGTATTTAACGTTAATTTTTGTACCCACAGGGTATTTTTTATGTCATAGATGGGAGTCGAGCATGCTTCTACACGAATTGGGCCAGCTCGCACCGGGGAAGTACCACACCCCACAGAAAACCGTCGTAAATAATAGCATACTATTGTGTTTCGTACGGTGAGTGGGGGAGCCGGAGGTCCATAACCTTTTGTTTACCCTTCCCAGTCCTTTATTCTTCTCATCAATTCTTTCTTAATCCCTTTCCAGTTTAAAGTCGGCAATGCATTTATAGATGCGTAAGGTCTGCAATCGACTTTACGCCTCACCAAATGTTCATGGGCGGTGGTAGCGCTTAACATCAGGCGTCACATCAGCTCCATTGTCGATTATGACATAAAAAATTTTGATCTCATCATTTAAACACAATCAGAGTCGCGAGTTCGACTATCACTTAATTGATTTATTTGTACGGTTCAAGTTTATACTACTCTAGACTTTTTAAGCGGTCTTTTAATGAAATTTATATGTAAGGAATAAACCAGGAACAATCCAATAAAAATAAACAACATAAAATGGGGTGAGTTGTTTTGTATATTTCTTTGTTTATGGCGCAGGTGGTGTCACAAAGAGGACCCGTTTCGACATCTGGGATACAACAATATGGTTTGTTTGTCCAAAATCCTTTATCTACACGAAATTTTTAGGGTTACCAACAAGGACATTGATATTAAATCTCTATACACTGCCATTAGGAATTCCTTTTGTATTAAATTAAACTTGAAAAAAAACTCCTTGGCGTTTCTCAAAATTAAATTATTTATAATAATAATGGTAATAGTTTATTTATTAATTAAAGACAGTAATTAATATTATTAGTGTGTCACACTTTAATTATCAGATTATTATAGTCTATTATCAGATTTTGTATTAATTCAACATTATTTATGTCTAATTGCTTTTGGCCTGATACAATTTTTGACGGAGCTTTTTTATTTAAGATGTTTCTTGATAACAAATATAAACCATTCTTTTTCTTTAACAATTATAAAGCCTGTTAGACCAGTTTTTATTGCGAAAGCGCAAAAAAGTAATTGTGTATCAAAATGGGTTCTCCCAGGAAATCTGTGGACGTGGCAGCCCTAGCTCATTGTTATTTGATATTTACTTGGCATTGTGATAATGTTTTACAATGAAAAAAAAAACCGTTTAAGCTGTATAATAAACCATGTTATTAATTAGCGGATATCTACCTTCTAAATGAGCATTTTAATTTTAAAATTTTTGTAGTTAATGAGGTTTTCAAAATATATATTAAAATATCTTAATTATACTTACATGAAGGTTGTATATCCTTAATTCCACTTTAACACATCAATATTTCACAACCCGGAATAATTTGACCCAAAGCTTTCTCTTTCTGATTTTGTTAGTAACGACCAGATTGAAAACAAACAAACAAACTGAAAATTTCTTGTGTATCTTGTATACATCTATTGGTAATATGATATTTTAGTTAAGATCGCGTGATTTATCGTAAAAAACATCGACAATGCGCACGCGCAGTTATAACGCGTTTATACACCCTTACGTCTTTTAACACACTGACACGAGATCCAGTAGGCCGAGTTATAAACTATCGAAGTGTAAACAATGTCGGATACAATCACCATTCGTAGTAAGAGTGGTTGACATTTTAGTAACGAAATTTTAGTTTTAACGCGGGTTGACGAACTTTACAGGTGCAATAACTTTACAGTAACCATAGGGTAAATACAAACTTTATTATTTTTAATATGAAGTTTGTTTATTAGGCGTTAATTTAGTATAATATATTCTCTTACTGATGAAATATTATGTAGTGATCGCTTTAGGGGTATATACGTCTATACTTACGACTTACGAGGGCATCGGGCATAGAGAAAACGAAATAAATTTCATTGTTAAAAAAATATTTTAAATTACACAAATATAGTAAGCCAAAAGTACAAAATTTATACGTTATAAAATGAATGAAATAACGTTGTACCTAAAGTAAAAGCGACAGAGTGTTCTAAGTTTGATTTATCTGTGTGTGTATGTACATGCAACAATTCGTGACACCTGTCTGTGGCATCGTGTCTTCAAACAGATGATTTAGATTTTTTTTCAAAACTTTTCAATTAATTTCGATCATAATGGCCGCCATTACAAATTGGCGGAATAAATATTTCACAACAACACGTATTAAACTTTTTTCAATATGGGTTTCAATGGGTTTTAGTATAAAACAAAGTCGCTGTATGTATCATGTACTGTTAAACTACTCTGAATTAACACGTGCGAGGCCGCGTGCTACGGCTAGTCCTACTAATCCTACTCCTACTAATATTATAAATGCGAAAGTTTGTAAGGATGTGTGTGTGTTTGTTGCTCTTTCACGCAAAAACTACTGAACCGATTGCAATGAAATTTGGTACGTAAACAGCTGGACAACTGGAATAACATATAGGCAACTTTTTATCCCGATATACCTACGGGATACGGACTTACGCGGGTGAAACCGCGGGCGCAGCTAGTATGTTTTATAAATTAAAAATATTATGCGCATGACATATATACTTACAAACTTAAAGTAGAGTTACGAAAGAATCTTAATTTTTTTCAAGAAACGTATGTTATTAGAGACTGACTGGAAACATGCATGTATATGTATTTAGATAATTGTTTAACATAGCCATGTTAAATGGTGATTGACCATTTTGGACTCATTCGATAGGAAGTGATTTTGACCTCATTCTCGGTAATTTGTACAAATGTTTTGATTGATGTTTTACAAATATTTAACTAAGGGTTTAAGTTTATATTGAAACGCTTGTTGTAGAAAACATTTTTATTGCCTTTACCAATGGGTTAGTTTTGGTAGTATCTATAAAATTTAATAATTTTGAAGTATTTGTTTGTATTATCATTGTGGCTTTTATTGAATAATTATGTAATTAAATCCATAAATCTCTACATTAACGAAACAGCTGGATTTATGTAAACGTGATTTTAAGCCGACAACAATAAACGAAGGAGATTTTTAATTGTATTTGTTTCGGTTTTGTAACCTGATAGCTCTGTTGGTTTTGAACCGATTGGAATGATTCTTTTTGTTTGATAGGAAATTGATTCATGGTAGGTACCTCACTATCGTCCGTGACCTTATCTATACTAATATAATAAGGCTGAAGAGTTTGTTTGTTTGTTTGTTTAAAATCACTAATCTCAGGAACTACTGGTCCGCTTCGAAGAATTATTTAAAGGCTATAGTCTATATACGTATCACGGGCGAAGCCGTGGCGGACCTCTAGTTTGTAATTAAGAATAATGACATTTTTTGTCTTGTTTTAACCCAGAAAAATCCGGGGCACACAAGTTGTTTCCCATATAAGAAGTGAAGTCCCGTGTCCCCTAATGGGGTATGGCGCAGATGAGATTCATCTGTTTCACTGCTCGATTTTATTTATACAAGTGATCATACTTCTGTGTCCTACCAGACCGAGACATTTTCTTTTGTGCGTCCCCATCGGGAATCAAACCCAGGACTGTCCGGTTCTACGCTCACGCGTTAACCACTATATAAGGAGGCGGTCTGTTTCCCATATGAACAATTGTAAACTAACTTTTAAAGAATTTTATTTTTAAAGTAAAAAAATATAATTGCAAGCAGTGGGTGTACGTAGTATTTGTATGGATAATAAAACATCTGTTAAAATATAGTTTTATGTTGTAGTTATTATACGCTTTGAATGTTAATTAGTTAAATTTATATACTAACAATATTATAAACAAAAATCAAGATTCTGTAATTTAAATCGATTGTTGCGAATAATGAATTTTAAACAAGGTCTACAGACAATCCCAAAAGATATATAACAAGAAGACAATATAATAAACAACGTACATAACTATAATACAATTATGTATATCTGTCTCTTGTTTTATCTTTTTCACCTACAACAATGTCCGCTAATTAAAAACATGACATATTTCATTGAATGTAGAATAACGTACATTAATTTGATATCACTTACGTTAAAATTCGGCTAAAGATTTCAGGTTGCGAGATTAGATGAAAGATAGGCGAACGTCTAAACAAAAAAAAAAATGTTTCAAACGTTAAAATCTCTTTATTTGACAAAATTGCATTTGCAAGCATTTGACAAAAGTGTGATAGAAAGTATATAATACGATACTAATATTCTCAGAAATTGCGAGCGTCTGCTGGCATCTAGAATAATAAACGGAAAAAAACACACTAAAACATAGACCAGCAGCATGGAAAACATAAAATTTTCGTCTGGTATCAGTATCTATCAGACAACACTCGATATTATTTAATTTTGAATAGCCTTTTTTTATACTTGCATGGTTCTGTTTTAGAATCAAAACTTACAAAAGAATTTCTTTTAGTTTATCTATACCTGTGTCTATACTTAAATCAGAAGAGCTGAATAGTTTTTTTATTTGTTCGAACGCGCTTATGTCAGAAACTACTGAACCTAATTAAAAAATTCGTTTACACTTCGCTACGTACATTCGCCCATGCCTATAAATATATCACGGGCGAAGCTAGGGTGGATCGCTAGTATATTATAAATAGACCTCTAGAAGCTCTAGGCAATGCAAAACACGAACAAAAAAATAACGCCTCTTTATAAAAGCAATTACTCCCAGTATTTGTTCATAATATTTAGCCTGGCAATAATCATTTGTGTATTTTAACATATCCAAAAATGGCAATGGAAAATTATTTAAGGACCTATTTAAATTCACCCACATCGTAAGTCTTATGACATCATCAAAGGTTTGTAGTAAATTTAGTAGGTATTGATAGAAATACTAATATTTTCAGGTATTTTTTGTAATCGGGGAGTCGAGCATGCTTCGGCACGAATTGGGCCAGCTGGCACAGAATGGCTCCTACACACTCACATAAGATCAGAGTTAAATCTATACTAATATTATAAAGCTGAAGAGTTTGCTTGTTTGTTTGAACGCACTAATCTCAGGAACTTCTGGTCCGATTTGAAAAATTCTTTCAGTGTTAGATAGCCCATTTATTGAGGTAGGCTATAGACTATATATGCATCACGGGCGAAGACGGGGCGGACCGCTAGTAGTAGCATATTAATGCAACTGTGTTTTAATAGTAACTGTTTGTAATGCTGTATAGGTACAAGTTAATTGGCAGGTTTCCCTCACATTTCCTAGTTTGTCCCATTATTCTCATTATCAATCCTCTCTTATTCCTTACTCTTAAAAGCGGGCAATGTGTTTGCTCTGGTGATCACATACCATCTGGTGAAGCTCGGATACTTTCTTGCTATGTCATAAAAAATATCTTCCTTTATGAAAATCTAGCTGCCTCCTGCGGTTTCGCTTGCTTAAGTCCGTATCCCGTTGGAATAGCGGGATAAAAAGTTGCCTATGTATTATTACAGTTGTCCAGCTATCTACGCACCAAATTTCATTGCAATCGGTTCAGCAGTTTTTGCGTGAAAGAGTAACAAACACACACATGCATCCTTACAAACTTTCGTGTTTATAAAAACGTTTATCCCTACTTTACTTCTATAATATAAACAGGTCCATAAATGTGTTATGATAACATATTTTTAAATTATTATGTTAGTTTTCTTCGCAAGTATGCATCTATTTCCCGTTTCCTTTTCCTCACCCTCAGTCCCATTCCATTCCTTCTTTCCAGTCGTCAATCCTTTCCTTATCCCTTACCCCCTTAAAGTTGGAAGCACATTCGATTAGGCACTGCCTCTGCGAATGATCATGGACGGTGGTGATCTCATACCATCACTCGAACCACCACCTCAGCTTCCCGCTCTGACATAAATCTATATCAGCCATATGGATATCTTATAAATATACTACAAAGTACCTAACGTACTATCCAAAGGTCTAATTTGTACGTCTAATACTATAGCGATTACTGAATGCTAGCTAGCTAGCTAGCTGGAGTCACTAGGACTTCAGATCGAAATCTCGGTCAATTCTCGGGACAAGATAATTCAATACGACATATAGTAATCTATCTAGTTTAAGAATAATATCAGAAACAATTACTAATGTGTTGAAATTTTTCCAAAGAATTGGAATATTATTTTTAACAACTAAACTGGAAATTTAAGACTTTTTAACTAAGGATTTTAAACGTGATTTATTCATTATATTATAATCCCGACGTTTCGAACACTTTACAGCGATCGTGGTCACAGGGAGTCTCCCCTTTAAAAAGTCTTTAATATCTAAATGTATAATACTCGCGTAAAATCAAACACAACACAATCAAATACAACTAAACTGGACTCAAGTTGTGAAAATTACACCAATTTTAAAAGGGACCACATGGAATGAAAAAAAGTTATCGAAATCGGTCAGTCAGTGAAAGTTCTGACAATCAGAAAAATACATTTGAAGTGACAATCCTTCTCTTTTTGAAGTCGGTTGTGAAGAAGTATTAATATCCAGATTATGCCCTAACAGATTTTACAACTTTGTTACTTTCTCATAGGCGCCAGAAGTTATGTTTGCAGTAAAATCGCCTCATTTATTTGTAGGCGATACATTTACTCCTCCATTCGACGTAAGTTTTGATGAATATGATGATGATATCTTATTGTGGGAGTCGAGCACGCTTCGGCACGAATTGGGCCAGCTCGCACCGGGGAAGTACCACACCCCCACAGAAAACTGGCGTGAAATAGTGGCATGCCACTGTGTTTCGTACGGTGAGTGGGGGAGCCGGAGGCCCGTTTCCTTTTCCTCACCCGTCCTAGTCCATTCCTTCTCTCCAGTCATTAATCCTTTCCTTTTCCCTTACCCCATAAAAGCGGGCAGCGCATTCACAGAGGTACTACCTTTGCGAATGTTTATGGGCGGTGGTGATCGCTTTACATCAGGCGAACCACCAGCTCAGCTGTCCGCTATAACATAAAAAAAAAAAAAAAAAAAATGAATCAATGACAATAGAAAAATAAAAAATGCGACATATTCAATTGAATTTGAATTCAAATTATTCGTCATTCAAACAAAAATTACCTAAGCGGTTTTTACCAACATTCATGCAATTACAGCATAACGGGGATTTAAAAAAAGGTTAATTTTCTTTATTTCGTTAGTAAATACGAAACTTTCATTTAGTATTGTGGTTTTCCTCTTATGACTCATTGAATAGCAAATATGTAGATGATATAAGCCTCTTTGGCACGAAAAGGAAACAGATTTATAAGTATTTAATCATTTTTTTATTACTCGATATATTTACAATTTTAAATAAGTATTTACAATTTTACCGCTACAGACACTAATTAAATTACTTTATTTAATAAACTTTAAGACTCAATTCATAAAACCTATTTAATATTTATTAATCTATACATTTTAAGGAAAAAAAACTACCTACATTATTATTATTTTTAGACGATAAGTTTACACCAGACTATTAAATAAACTAGAAAAAAGAGATACTTGATGTCAAATATTCTAATTTATTTTCAGCATGAATAAAATTTTCAGCTGTGCGTTTATGATTTATCTAGATACGTATAAGAAAAATCTATGGCAAAGTCCAAAACCATTACTATCATAGTTTTTCATAATGCATAGATTGGGAGAGACCTGATTACTATAATGAGTTTTAAATTAAACTTTGAAGAAAAAACGTATTTTTATTAGCACAACATAAACACATAGATAACGCAATTATAAAAAGTCCAATTAAAGTTTCAATAAATGATTTTCATACTAAAATACAATTGAAATATTTGACAACAATTTTAACCTCACAAACGACAAAATTACAATACGCGTGAAATGTCATTTTTGCAGTCTAGAAAAAAAAAATGGACAGGGATATAACAGGGCCATTGTTGTAATTGAGTAGTTTAGTAACCAAATTTTTATACTGAAATTCTTAAATTGTGGTAATTAAGTCGCATTTACATATTCTTGCGAATAGCGAAGCATATGCCGGAACGATTGTACAAACGAAACAGTTTATGTTATCTGTGATATTAGTAAAAATGGCAAAAGTATTCCTGTCTATAACAAACAAAAATGATTATACGCAACATCCATTTTCAAAGTATGTACGGTCAAATTATAAAAACATTTATTTATAAACTGGCTCTTTTACTATGTATATTATGGAGTAAAAATAGCAGCCTTTTGTATGCAAAATTGTCTTTTGTTTTAATGTCTATTCCTTTGTCTCCTACCACGAGTTTAATCTCTTGTACCTATTTATAATTTTTCCCGACAAGAGACAAGAAATTTATATTTTTCCATATTTCAGAACATCAAGCACAGCTCGATATGGCGAATTTAAACTAAATCATTATTATCTACTGACAATCTAAAACTTACGATACATCTTGACCCCGACTAAATATTTACAAGGGGACAATCCATTTATCTAAAGTCCACATCACAGTCATAAGAACACAGATTTACGAGACATCATTTTCGACGTCCTTCTTTTGCGTTTTATTTTCAAGTTTCTGATATATTTCTTCGACAGTTTTATGTCTGGTTTCTGGGAACGACATGACAGTGTAGACGCACGCTGAAAATGAGACTACCGCGAAGAACAAGAAAGTCCAGTGAATGCTGGTGAGTTCGCATAGTTTCGTGAACCATTTCATTTGAACGAAGTTGCTGAGCTTCGCACATATGTTCGCGAACGATGAGACCGTGCCACGTAACTGGAATTGTTAACAATCTAGGTTATTTTTTTCAAGATATTAAGATATTTCTGGGTAAATATCGATAAAATTTTGTTAGGAGGACAAAGCAATTTCAAACAACGCAAAACATAATTACAGTGAAAAATGTATGAAGCTACATATATAGCTTTCACATACTCATAATATATTATAAAGGCTGGAAGAAATAAGAGAAATAAATAGAATAGCATCAATTAATCACGAAGGAGTTTTATTTTACGTTCCTATAAATATTAGGAAAAAATTATTACCACTATTATTTGTTCTTTATTCGTATCACAAAAATATTATCTTCATTTCCCCGTGATGTTGATAATCCTACTATCCTATTCTATCCTACTTCCTACTCACATTATATCCTACTAATATTATAAATGTGAAAGCTTGTAAGGATGTGTGTGTGTGTTAGTTACTCTTTCACGCAAAAACTATTCAACCGATTTCAATGAAATTTGGTACCTAGACAGCTGGACAACTGGAATAACATATAGGCAACTTTTTATCCCGATATTCCCTACGAGATACGGACTTACGCGGGTGAAAACGCGGGGAGCAGCCAGTAATTCATAATTCGTCATATTTATCCCAAATCCCTTTTTAGCCTTATTTTACCTTTACTAGAAGATGTCCAGATATGCAAATAAAAACATATCGAACATCACCAAAACTCACCTGGAAAGTGAACAAATCGGTGATAATGATGTACGATATGGGTTGGAAGCCAGCTGCATCAGCAAATATACAGACACACATGGCAACTACAGGCAACCAGCCCGGCAGCCACGCGCCCACTGACGTCGCGTAGAACCAGCCAGAAAGTACCAGCATCCCCACTCCCACCGCGAATGATGTTGATACTAGCAGCAGCTGGAATGGGTTTGATACGTTTTTGTTTATTGATATATCAGATAACTATCAGATAACTAGACAGAAACCCTCATAGGAGGCCTGTGTCCCAGCATTGGGAACATTTATATCAAATCTATTTACTAAATTAACGAGACATTAAGACGTAGTATACGAGTAGAAACAGACTGATGTCGCGTACCAGGTCAACAGTTAAAGCGACCGGGAAGTCTTGATAGTAGGAACCAGAGTGATGTAACACTTTTTTATTTAAGCATTAGATAAAGGACGATTTTTACTACACAATAAGAGACTGACTGAGAATTATTTGAATGGGTGGCGTTGATGGAAATATAAACCATCAATTTGAGTGTTACCAATTAACAAACGATTTTAATATTTTATTATTAACTGCAGTGTATACTATAAATATAAAGATATTTGTATTTGATACTGGGAATGTCATTATTCTGAAAGTCTCGTAAAATTATTTTTATGAACAACCTACATGTCATAAATGGCATAAATGACATAAATGAACTACAATAATTATTGTTTGCCACACACTAATTGGATAGATTTATTCCTGTACTACCTTGAATCGCTTCGTAAATCACTCACTTCTATATAATACTTTTTATGAGAAATGATGGTATTTCTCGCGAACAAATGTGTTTGTTTACTTCACATTAGGAACGTAAATTATCAGTATTTCTCTACTATATTATGCATAAATTATACAAACAAACCATCTCCGCATTAAAGTACGTTGCGTAGTTTTAAAATCCAAGCATACACAGGGACAGATAGACAAAAGTACGACTATTTTATGAGAACTATGTAGTGAAGTTATGTCCCAAAGATACAAAGTAATTACCTGCCATGGACGTTATTACGTTAGTATATTATACTAACATGTAGTCTATGTCACCTGTCTGTCTGTTTGTAACATTATAATACTTGAATACGTTAGATGTCTTTAGAACTCACCTTCCTCCCAGTCCTCTCCACAATGCAAGTAGCCACAATAGACCCAACGAGTTGAACCAAGCCAATTAACATGACTTGTTTGTTAGGGCTCAGCTTAAGGCTAATGGATTCTGCTGCTCTTTCAGTGACGAAGCCAGCATATATGAGCACTATGAGGTAGCCATCGAACTGCTGGGTTATCTTGATGACCAGGGTTATTATGAACGCTTTGAAGGTTGGTTTGTCATGCCCTGAAATAAGGGAATTAAATATATAAGGAAATGTTAAGAATAGGACAGTAAGCAGGCTAAATAGGCTACCTGCCTATTATACTAATTTATATAATAATAATTTACTATAATAATTACACTAACAACCTGTCAATACAATTTATAAGTTTTACTATATAAAATTAAGCAGTCCATATAAAAAATTGTCTTCTTTTAATACCCCAGAGATATCATATGATAAAAATCACCTCGAAAGTTGGGAAAGGATTTTAGAAATGAACGTAAATGCCTATAGATGTGTCCTTTTCAATGCATAGTACGGAAATCAAAAGAATATAATTAAGTAGATTATTCCATTAACATGTCGATATACATTTAATGATTGACTATATAATAACAACTTTAAGAAAATTATATTGTATGAAAAACCTAGACATATCAAATAATAATCACACAGTAGGAAATACAATATAATAACAAGAAACTAAATTAAAAATACAAGGCAATTACGTACATATAATTTTCCACACAGATTTAGGATCAGCCTTGGTTTGTTTCTCGACTTTAACTATGTTGTCTATGTCTTGTTCCACTCTTTGGTCTAGAATATTTACACCTCGGAGCCAGGCCAGAACGTTTTTAGCTTCCTGAAAAATTTATTAACTGGTTACAACAACTGTTTAATGTGGCGAATCAGAAAATAAATGTAGTAAAAATTTTGTTTAATCCTCATATATCTATACTATCCTTCATCTCCTTACTAATATTGTAAAGTGTGTTTGTGTGTATGTATGCAACAGTGCGGGCCGGATTTTATGATAAATGAATACACAAAAGTCATTGAGTCTGGAAATAGTTGGGAGGCTAGAGTGATATACGCGACCTTTCAGCGAAGTAAAACATATTCCTATATTCGTATATACTCCAAATTTTATTAACGATAGATAGTGAGTACTATGAATTTTATAAAACCACGCTAGCGAAACTGCAGGTAACAGAATGATCTCTATAAATTATGCATGTAACATACAGAAATTTCAACACAAGGTATAAATAAATTGAATTCATATCAAGTATTTTTATTATTTAAAAGCATTGTTTCCTTGTTTGGTGAAGTAGGTTGTATAGGTGAGAAAATAATATCTTCCATTATAACTATTATTATAGTATTTGAATAAAATAAAAAAATTAATGATAACTTACGTCCACTTTTCCCTGTTTCACTAGGAATTCAGGAGTCTCTGGCATGATGAGGAAGATAAAAAATACAACAGTTGGCACCAGTAATCCCATCCAGAGCATAGTAGACACGTGCAGGAGATCCGCGAACACATAGCTAGCTAAATAACCGATGTTCCTGAAAACAATAGCAACGATCTAGAATAAATAGAACATAGGGCCTTACGCACGTCCCTGGTATCTTCTCTACGCAGATTGTTGTCGGTTATTTTAATTCGTATAAAATTATGCCTATTAATTACAACTATGACTTATTTAAGTGTATTAGACTTGTTGTTTTCAGTATATTTAACATTATTAATAAATTTAAAAGATGATTAATAGTGTGTTACAAAAGATGCAAATTTTTTATCATGTCCTTGATCTTCAACTATCTATAAAATCGAACGGTGTTTTTAATATCTCAAAGAATGCATCATTTGTGTCCGTTATAATGCTAAATAATAAATGATTTTATGATAATATTACCTTGATTGAGGTCACGATCCAAAAAAATACGTAACGTAACCAGATTCTTGTTAAAACAACGTATTTGTTTTTACTTAATAACACGATCTGCTACGACTTGGGTATTATGGATTATTTTAAGTTATTATTCTGGCAATAGAATCATTTTAAAAGCTTCCATTTATATAGACACGTTAGACAAACAGTAGACATACTTGTAATAAAAACTTTGATGATTCCTAATCAATAAAAGAGAACAAATTTTGTATTTTAACTGCATCTAGGTTTGACCTTATTGTAACCTTTCCTTTCTCAGAATTTGCTTTAATTATAAAAACCATAAAACTGACCCTCTAATTTAATTTATACTGAGAAAAGATCCATCAGTATTTATGGTATTATTACTTATGTCGTGCTTATTAAATAAGACTCTATAGTACTGTCATTTAACAATTATGGTATTAAAGTATGTGTGTTTGCAAAATACCTGTTAAGAATAAGAAGAGAGCCCAGGGCGCCTCTCAAGTCAATGTCGCTTATTTCTTTTAAGTATATAGGTAGGACGATATAGCAAGCAGAACAGGGGATGCCGGCTATCGCTCGGGCCAGAATCAGAGCCCAGGGTTGCAAGCACAGCAATTTTATCTGCCAATATATCTGAAATAGAATTCATTAGAATATTATTATCATTGAACTCGATACTTTTACCTTTTACAATGGTACTGAATATTTGTCGTCAACACTAAATAAATTGTGTCCCTAAAAAATCATATCGACCGACTTCCGAGTATCGAAAAATCTATTCACTCACTTTTAACAAAAAGGTAAGATACACCAGTTCAATAAAGCAACACAGTCTTTCTCAGTTGCCTTGTACAGAAAATTCTACTAAAAGTTAGGAAGTGTGACAAACTACTTATAGAGAGAACTAGAAATAGTTATAGGCTTTTCATCGTTAACAAAGGCCCAGTATAGTTACAATTACTTAGGAAGGAAGACGATAGTTCCGCGATCGAATTCCGAAGCTTTTTGTACAGAGTTACAAAAACTTTAACAATAGGTACAACCATTGTCCTACATTTGTGAACGTTTTTACTTGCGTGGAAATGATGAATAGTTTTAGAGCAATTACACTTAATGTTTCGTTCCGTAAATTAAAAACCGACTTCAAAAACAGGACGAGGTTCTCAATCCAACTGAGTTTTTTGTGAAGAACAGAAGAAACTTCTGACATAACAGTTGTTAATGTCTCAGGGTATCATGTAATAAATACCCTTATAAAAAGAGATAAAAAGTTAGATAAAGACGTTGACGCTTTCTAATTGTAAAACAATTTCCAAATTAGGTTTCACCATTATTAGATACTAGCTGCGCTCCGCGGTTTCACCCGCGTAAGTCCGTATCCCGTAGAAATATCGGGATAAAAACTTGCCTATATGTTATTCCAGTTGTCCAGCTATCTACGTACCAAATTTCATTGCAATCGGTTCAGTAGTTTTTGCGTGAAAGAGCAACAAACACACACACATCCTTACAAACTTTCGCATTTATAATATTAGTAGGATTGCCTACATTTAAACTCATTACTGTGTCAACTGTAAAAGTTTAATAGGTGTATACTGTTTACCATCATGGACTTTTTTGTTATTAATCATGAGTAGATGCGCTGTGTGTATAAATAACATTTACAGCGTAAGCAAAATAACAACGTTTATGGACATGATTTAGATATTATTTTACAATTTGAGTATAAATTTCATAAAAAAAATATAAATATTTTAAAACGGTCTATTTCTCGGGGGTTTAGGTTTCTAAGAATGAATTTTACAAATCGGTCTATTAATTTAAGTTCTATCGTAACACATGTACAAAAAAATTATTGCTTTTTTGTCTATTTATAATAGGTTGTAGTATTTATGTATTATCTTAGTTATATAAACAGAATGAAGAGGGTGAATTTAAAATAACTTTTTCAAAGCGTAATACAATGAGAGTCGTGTTTTCTGCTAAAACCTAAGACGTTATTATAGCGGATCTAGCTGCGCCCTGCGGTTTCACCCGCGTAGCACCCCGTGTCCCGTAGGAACATCGGGATAAAAAATTGCCGATATGTTATTCCAGTTGTCCAGCTGTCTATGTACTAAATTTCATTCGGTTGCAATCGGTTCAATAGTTTTTGCGTGAAAGAGCAACAAACACACACACATTCTTACAAACTTTCGCATTTATAATATTAGTAGGATAGGAAGTAGGATAGGATACATCTGTTTATCATTTGAAAGATAAGCAACAAACCCATACCTAACTACTTAACTAACAGTAGCGGGTTTAACTCAAGACCGTGATGCAGTATAGGTGAATTAAATTGACCCATGATTACGCAGTTAAATGCTAATACAGCCTTGGTTTAGCCTTGAATAATACAATTTATTATATTATGGACACAATATCCGTATGGAAATGAATATGATCTTAATATTTATGGAATTAAAACACAGAAATAAATCAAACTATTTCCGACACATCGATTTTATGGTTTACGGTTTGTTGCCAAATTTATAAACCATTTATAGGATAATGTTTGAGTTGAATTTTTAATAATACATTTAATTTTTTTGTTAATACGTGAATTAAATCATTATATAGTAAAACTTCTGAAACTTTCCTCATGTTACAATTTATTATATAAAAAGAGAGAAGTTTACTTACGAGAAATAATACCATGGAACAGTAAGCTAAGAAATGCTGATTAATATAGTTTAGAGAAACATATAGCCTTATCAGCATTATTTACAGATGTTTTTGATCCCACTGTTGGGACATGTAGGCCTCCTTTGATAGTTCATGACATAATCCACCACGCTGGTCAAGTGTGGGTTGGTATTTGGTAATTGTCACGAGTCGTCGAACTTTTTGGTTCAATGACATGCCGGTTTCATTACTTATTATTATGTTTTCCTTATGATTAGGACGAAAGTGGATATTAAGCAAATAAATTTAAATATTAATTTTCAAACGACGCTTATAACAACAATAAATAATAATTTAATTATAATATCCCACATTTTGATTATGTAGAAAAACTGCGGACTCAATTAACAAAATATCCAATGAAAATAAGAGGTAAATTGACTATTTACGTGCATTTTAAGTAAAACTTTACGATTTCTTGGTATTCGGGGGTTACCTCAGAAAATTAATGTATGAAAAAAACAAAAACCTATAAAATTACTGACCGTTTTCATACTTATAATTAGATGGATTATATTTGCATAAACAATTTAGTTTTTACGACATGTATGTACCAAAGATTTTGAATGTTTTGAATGAATAAACACATATATAACAGCAATAATTCTTAAATTATTATAAATGCTAGTTTAAATTTAAACACAAACTGGTCAAAAGAACCTTTTGAAAGTCGATAATAACCATAAACGAAAAATACTCACAATTAAAGACAATGTAGTTATCAGCGTCATAGCTTTTCTTCCATAGCGGTCTGTCAGGTGTCCCATAGGAGCCCCTACTATGATCGCGGTGATGTAAGTAACGGATGTCATCCATGATATATCGCCCGTGGTGAAGGGCACAGGGGCTGGTCCTTGGGGGGACTGGAGCACGGAGATCATGGGGGACAACCAGCCCTGCACCATGCCGAAGCTGAGGAGCGGTATTGTAACTGAAATGGCAAATGAAATTGATCGTATATAATCTATTTATTAACAAAATAATAGTATTGTGTGTAATTTGTTCATTATATCATCAACACTGTTCGAAACGGTGAAGGAAAACATCGTGAGGAAGACGACATGTGATATTTGCACCTGAACTTGGCCAGCGTGGTTGATTATGGCCTGAATCTCCATAGGAGGCCCTTGTCCCTGCAGTGGAAACATTTATTTACTGATGATGTCATTACAAACAAAGCCAGAACCAAGATCGAAGTTCTTATTAAATTCGCGTTATATTCATAAATTACCTCTAACCATTTGCCTTATTTGCGTTACCTGGATATAATGGATGCATCCAGATTAAGAAAATGTTTAACTAATGGTATAACAAACTTATCTGCTTCACCCATTTAAGAAATCATTATTTAGACAAGAAACCTAATAGTAGGTTAATGGTTTAATATCATTAAAAAAAAAGCTTTTTATTTTATACATCTTTAATTTCTGAACAACGGACCTCATTAATTTTCAACGGAAAAGCATATCCTCAGGATAATTTACAATTTATTGCAATTAAATCTAATCAAGGCAAAAACCTGTGCATTCCTCATAAAAGCATCGCGACCAAGAACTGGTATTATCATCTATTTTTGGCTCGGATCTTGTTAATAATTCGCTCCCGAGTGTACAGTTATGCACTCTGAATCCAGATTTTTTTAATCGATATTTGGCATTTTGAACTCGGGTTCAGTCATTGCCCTGTAACACGTTAGTTGTTTCATGTGTTTATATGCGTTCACGTGCACTGCCTACCCAATATAACGGAAACTTAAAGATACTTTTAAAAAATATTCGTATTCTTGATCGTTAGGTGAGACAATGAATGTTAGTATTTATAATATATCAACAAAAGAAATTTGAGATGTGATGTTATTCTATTTGAAAGTGAAAGATGAAGATATACAGGCATATTAGATACTTAGTCCTTTAAAAAATTAGGTACGTAGGCTAACAATATTTTGGTTTGGAAAATTATAACATACTTTTACTATTTACTTTCGAAATTTAATGAAATGATACGACAAATGTAATAAAATACTCAAAACATAGTTGATTAGGTACACACAATTGACAGTCTTATTATAATGAGCATTTCTTTTCAGAAAAACTAATATAATCCTATTCCTACTAATATTATAAATGTAGAAACGAAAGTTTGTAAGGATGTGTATGTGTTTGTTGATCTTTCACGCAAAAACTACTGAACCAATTGCAATGAAACTGGAATAACATATAGGCAACTTTTTATCCCGATATTCCTACGGGATACCGAATTACGCGGGTGAAACCGCGGGGCGCACCTAGTATGTTTTATAAATTAAAAATATT
This sequence comes from Zerene cesonia, assembly GCF_012273895.1. Taxonomy (NCBI): domain Eukaryota; kingdom Metazoa; phylum Arthropoda; class Insecta; order Lepidoptera; family Pieridae; genus Zerene; species Zerene cesonia. The sequence goes on from NC_052127.1 coordinate 2,930,666, forward strand.
ATGCGCATAACATATATACTTACAAATTACTCACATCTCTTTGATAGTAAATTATTAATTGCATTGTTAACATTATTGCATTGTTTGTTTGTTTTATGAATAACAGCTGCATTATTTCTACCTATAGCAAATAATTGTTGCTTTAATTGGATGCTGGAAATGCCCATTATTATACAATCGTGCCATTACTGTCACTTATCGGTAACAACTTCATAATGATAAAATGCACGAAATGCTTAATTCCCATGAAATTAATCCGAATTGATAAATAATTTTAGATAATTCTTGTAATGAGTGCAATGAAGAGTAATTGTTAGAAATAATGCTAGAAAGATTGTTAGAAAGTAAACATTATTCCTTGATGTCTTTTAAAACTTAAAAACAAAGTAAGGGTCGTATAAAATTCATTAGGAGGGAATCACAAGGCTTAGCGTAGCCTACTATGTATATTATCTGTGGCATAGCGTCTTCACTAACTAGGCCAGTAGACGCTCAAAAACAGAGAAAGTGGATATTAAAAAACCGGGAAAAAACGTTGAAAAATTGTTTCATACTCATTCGCAGTTTTTTCATATCATAAATTCGATGCTCTTTGTAATTCCATGCCACTTATCACAATTACTGTAAATGTCTATAATTAAGAAAAATCTTGTAATAATAAGTAATTAATTTATTTTATTATTATTATGTGTATGTCTCCATAATACTCGGGTACCTCCAGAAGGAAAGCACCCGGTCCCTTGGAAGGCTTACGTGGGGACACTTATTATTATTACTCAATTAATTTATTTGATTATGAATCTATATTAAGATTATGGTTGATAAAAAATGCGTGTTTGTTTTTGAATATCGCTAAAAATGCTTAATATTTTTGTAAGTATGTCAAGAATGTCGGTAATGCGATTCAATGATAAATAATCTTGTTCTAGGTCCTAATAGACAACTTTCTGAATAATTTTTAGATCACAGCGGTCAATCGTTGTTTGGCTGTTTATTGAATTTTCTAGCGAAATTTTTATCATAACATACTTTACATGGACAATTTAATAACGTATTTACTTTTACTTAGTTTTAAGGATATACGTAAAATGAGAAGAAAACAAAACCCCGTTATATAAGTTATAGTACAAAATTAATTTTAATTTATATAATTCACCAGCTGTTGCCCGCATTTTCGTTCGCGCGGTCCTAATAAATTTTAATGGTACAAACTTTCATCCCTTTTTTCATCCCCTTGGGGGTAGAATTTGTCAAAATCGCTTCTTAGCGGATAACATCTATCTGCATGCCAAATTTCAGCTCGATCCCGATTTAGGCTGTGCATCATTATGTCAGTCAGTCAGTATATATATATAAATTATTGAAATAGTACTAACCACACACAGTATGTATAATTTATAATATTAATTAATTATTAATTATCGATCAATTCATTCATTTGAATTGTATTGACGCGGGGAGAAAACTTATAATCCTTACTTATTACAGTTCGTTTGTCTATTTGTTCTTCTGTCACGTCGCAACGGAGCTATTCCATCATGCTTATGACATAGCATTTCTTTTACTGAGGCGAAACATCATTGGGAAGTGAAACAAAAAAAGATTTTTTTATCTAATTAACAGTTATAAATACATAGTAAAAAACAAAGTCGCTTTCTCTGTCCCTATGTATGCTAAAATCTTTAAAACTTCGTAATGGATTTGATGGGATTTCTTTAATAGAAAGAGCGGTTTAAGAGGAAGATTTCTATGTACATCTATTAAACTACTCTAAATATAACGCGTGCGAAGCCGCGGACAAAAGCTAGTTTTTTTAATAAATATCAGTTAATTAGATAACAAAAACCTTTTATGTTTAAACGTATACATTCAAACGTATTTTATATAAAATCAAAAACAAATAATAATATAATAATATTAAAAAAAACGATTTTTTACCTTTATTCTATGACTCAGATACGACTGCAGTAGTAGTGTAGGAAATAGACATAACGTTAATTCTAACCTTATATTGTTAACTTCTCAAGCACGCACTAAGTTAACATCGATTTCAACTAATTTACAGGGAAATTGAGGCATTTCCACGTCACCAATCGTCATTTCACACCTCAGTTTATTTAAATTAACGCCTATCACTCAAATTAACATATGCACTACGTAACGGAGTGTTAATTATTATTATATTCGTCTTAAATATGAAAAAAGAAGTGAATATATTATGCTTGGATTATAATATAATTTTTTCATTGAGCTTCTATATTGAAAAAAATTAGCGTAAAACACTATTAACTTTACACGAAGTTTTTCTGCTATGTTATTATGCTTGTTGTATACAGTGTACAGGGACGCTGGCGAACTTTTATATATCTTTTTTTAGTAAATGCCAAACTAAGATAGCTAGGTTATACTTTTTACAAAAACTACAGTTCACGTAATGGTGGTAAACGTGAAGGTTTTCAAATGAATCAGCAATCAAGAAAAAGCTAGGATACGATTTAAATAATAAATATCATAAGCGTTATTTTGAAATGTAACCTCCATTCAAAATATTTTAGATAAAAACGAGTAAATGAGACACGTACTGTAATATTTGTAACAGATAATAGGATGAGTCCGTGTCAACAATCATTCTTATTATTTATTTATTATTAATGTTTTTCTTTACCATATTTCTATGCGTAGTTAAATTGTTACGTTTTAATGTGGGCACGATGGTGTTTGGTGGACAGCTATAGCAAATTCCGTTTTTAATATTATGTTCTTCTATGTAGACTCTTTCTCATTATCATTAATTTAATTCATTCTACGTATATATTGTGTATATACATAGAATTTACTGCCTTAGTGCATTTTATCAGAAATTGTTTATTATTTTCCAATTGAAATTGTTTTTTTTTTTTTTTTTGCGGTTGTTTTTATTCATAATGAACTCCTGGTTATCTGAGCAACACATTTTGTGATACATTTTTGTTTATCCTACTAATATTATAAATGCGAAAGTTTGTAAGGATGTGTATGTGTGTATGTGTTTGTTGCTCTTTCACGCAAAAACTACTGAACCGATTGCAATGAAATTTGGTACGTAAATAGGTGGACAACTGGAATAACATACAGGCAACTTTTTATCTCGATATTCCTACGGGATTCGGACTTACGCGGGTGAAACCGCGGGGCGCAGCTAGTATTATAATAAAGATGAGGTGAACAGAGAGAAGTGAATGTTATAATTATCAGCCCTTTTTTCCATATCCATGTCTATGAGATTCTAATAAAATCATTATTTCACACACGCGATATCTCTAATCCTTTAATATGAAAAACGCAATGGTGAGCGACTGACGGTTTTACCAATGCACAGCCCAAACTACTAGATCGATCTGGCTGTAATTTACCATATAGTAACTGCAAGAAAGGATGAAAGGCTGTGCCAAGAATTTTTTTTGACCACGCGTGCTAAGCTGCAGGCAATAAGTAGGTGCACTATAGATTAGATCTTGTACCATGCATTTACAAGTTATAGTGGATTAGAGAAGTCAAGAAACTTGAACAAACATACTGAGAGCAATAAAATTAAATCTAAATCTGTATCTATATACATGTTTAGGTATACTTTTTGGACAGATTTGGCAAAGGCGAACATCGCCTTAAATTTGGAGTTTCGACCATACCGAAATAAAAATAATATAGGTACATTTAGAAATTAAAAACTTTTTAACGGGTTTAAAACGCGATTTATTCATTATATTTTTAACCCGACGTTTCGAACACTTTACAGCGAGCGTGATCACGGGGAGACGACCGTTAAAAAGTTTTTAATTTCTAAATGTATAATACTCGCGTAAAATCAAACACAAGAAAATACTAATATAGGTACAGTTTGAAATTTTTGATATTATGCAACGAAGTCAGCTCGTATTTTATACGTAATCGCAATTAATATTGCATTATGAAACTTATCAATGCGATGGAAAATTGGTTTTAGACTTGCATTCCAAACTTTATTATATGCGTTTTGTTAGTTTCGAAAATCATATGTATCCTAAGTTTGTTTACAAACAAGAACCTACTGTATTCAATTAACGTTTAGGTGTATTGTAATAAGTTTAAAACAATTCAATTTATTATTAATTTATTAAATCCTACTTAATATTATAAATGCGAAAGTTTGTAAGGAAGTGTGTGTGTTTGTCGCTCTTTCACGCAAAAACTACTGAACCGACTGCAATAAAATTTGGTACGTAGATAGCTGTACAACTGGAATAGGCAACTTTTTATCCCGATATTGCTACGGGGTACGGACTTACGCGGGTGAAACCGCGAGGCGCAGCTAGTTTACAATAAATTCGCAATAAACTTTTAGATCAATGCAATTAATATAGGCCTCTATAACTTTTTGATATAATCAGGATTTTTATGATTTTATTTCTCATTGTAGCTAATTAGAATACTTGTCTATTGAGCAGTTCGTTCTAAATAAAAAAATTACATTTTACGATACAATGAAACTGCAAGGGTCTTCCTCATTTTTTAAATCGGTGTCAAACAATATCGATGTTAAGAAATAAATTTAGTTACAATGTTATACTAATGGAATACATAACGAAAGTGTCTCACGTATTCTGCACGATTTTATAGTAGGAACGTGGTCTAACTACCGCCTAGAATTGACGGATCATTTGCCATGACCGATTAGAGTACCTAGGACTTAGGTACGCTAGCCATAGATAATATATACATCTGGGTATAGTTGAATTTTCAATGTAGTAATATTAAATCAAGTTTATATTTATTTCACTAAGTTTCTGCAGTTATCAATGAATTTGAATCAATTTTTGGGCTATCGAATTTGAAAAAAGGACATATTAAAAATTGTAAAAAATTATCGGCGGGTAGGTATTAAATTATAATTTTTCAAAATGAGGTTATACAATTGAATTATTTTCAGAACTAAGTTAATAAGTATTTAAAAGAGAACAAACGAATCTTCTCGAACCTGTGTTTCTCAGTACTTAATTACATAAATATATATTTTTTTTAATATATATATTTTTTTTAAGCAAAACCAAATTTCAAGCACCATACGTTTCTCCGTTTACTAAATTACTACACTTTTATTTTATACAAATAAAATAATTACATATCAGGAGTAGAGATGCCACGAATATTCGGCAGCTATTCGGTATTCGGCCTATTCGGCCACTTTTAAGCTATTCGGTATTCGGCCGAATAGTACGTATTATTCGGCCGAATACCGAATAGCAAATCAATGAAAAAAATACACATCATATTACTCAAAATTATCTATTTATTTCCAAATTACAACTCTTTAGTAATTAAAATTGATCAGTGGTAAGTTGTGATGGATAAAAACAAGCTTTTCAGCATTTATTGGTAGCAAACGACTACGCTTTTCATCGTAAATGATACCAGGCTCAGAAAATAACCTCTCACTATACACGCTACTTACAGGAGAAGAAAGATACACTTTAGCAAATTTCGAAAGGTTTGGGTATTGTTTTTCGTTTGCTAACCACCACTTGTAAGGATCGGCCTTCCTATCTAGGCGACTATCCTTGACGTGATTTACTCGCAATTGAATTGAAACAAATAGCCATCGATCTCCTGCCGCGCCAACGCAACGAGGAAAACAGGTTTTTACTTGTCTTATTCCAGCGAACGCGCCCCCGACAAGCATGTATTTTGTGCCGAATATTCGGTGGCCGAATATTCGGCGCTTCGGCCGACAGCGTTGCCGAATATTCGGTATTCGGTATTCGGCCATTCAACTATTCGTGGCATCTCTAATCAGGAGTTAAAGACAACACGATTTAACGTAGTAATTACGATTTACTATTTATAATACTACTAGCTGCGCCCCGCGGTTTCACCCGCGTTAGTCCGTATCCCGTAGGAATATCGGGATAAAAAGCTGCCTATATATTATTTCAGTTGTCCAGCTACCTACGTACCAAATTTCATTGCAATCGGTTTGCAGTTTTTGCGTGAAAGAGCAACAAACACACATACATCCTTACAAACTTTCGCATTTATAATATTAGTAGGATAGCAGGATTAGTAGGAAGGATAGTAGGATGGTACTCTTCAGTCTTATTCTTCCTTTCTTATCTGCCTATTAATATTATAAATGTAAAAGTAACTCTGTCTCTTCTTCACACCCAATCTGCTGAAACGTTTTGGATACAATTTGACACAAATATAGTTTGTGACCCGATATAGTTCAGAATATACTCCATAAACATTGAAAGTGTAATCCTATACATATATATTGTGAATAATAATAATCTGATTTTACTTAGCTTCTATATAAACAAATACCAAATCAATTAAACAAAATGATGGATATGTTAAAACGAGTAAATTTTTGGAGTTCGTTTGTTTTCAGCATATTTATCCTACTTAATACCTATTATAAATATAAAGAAACTACTGTACCGATTTTGTGTATATATACATTTCAAGTGTCAATATGCAGTTTTATATAAAGCTTTATTTATTAATGTCTATTACAAAAAACATTTAAAGCTTAAAAAAAGGAAAAAAATACTCCTTTGTTATCTTGAGAAGTGACGACTAATTAAAAAATATGTATTATTAGAAAACTACAGCCTCGAGCGATTAATAAAAGCTATGCATTTTAATCCCTGGCGAATCTGCGCACAGTCTTTTTATGTTTCGACATAGATTTGATACAATTAATAAGTATTACTATCTTTTTATACATATTAAACGCAAAGGTAAGTGACTGACTTTATCATCGCACACACCAAATTACTGGCCCGTTCGGGCTGAAATTAGGCTTACAGATAGACTCTTTAATGCAGGTATTCGTTAAGAAAGGATATTGATAAATTCTGCCTACTACCCCAAGATAAAATAGGGGATGAAGGTATGGAAATCACACTTAACATAAAATATATATACCTACCACATGGAAATTTATTTTATCCACTCGGGCAAAGCTACAGGCAACAGCTAGTTTAATAATAAACTTATTAAGTTAGAATTATGAAGACCGCTCTAATAATTCTGAATGCACATAAAATTAATTAAAAATGTATACATATATTATACCAACATGAACGTGAAGTATATAGGGAAATACGATTTTTTACCGAAAAACAGTTAAATAAGACGTCATACAGATTTATTCTAATTTTATGATTTGTTAATGTTAATTATTATATTAACGCAGTTTGTTGTCATTTTTTAATATGTATCCAAGGTTGAAATTGCGTAATTACTAGTATTTGGACATCGAAAATGATTTATTAACGGTTATTGTATGCGTTTCATGGAAATAGCTGATAATCTTACACGTATATTATAATCATTCATAAATATGTAAAGAATTACGAAATGCTGTTTCTATGCACATATTATTTATAAACTACAATTTTGTTTTCATATTCCTACCCTCATAAATGGTGAAGCAATTCTTATATTGTGCAAGTTGACATTTGAATGAATTAACGTAAGAAATTTGATCACATAATGCATTAAAAATATAACTGTTTTCGAAATTCTTATATTATAATTCACATCCTTTACAGTTTTCGCGGTGAAATTAAAATATCGTAAAAACTTACTGATAATGGCGAAAACGTATTGATTGATTCGTGTTCCATTCTGCCACATTAATTTCGAAATTAGAATGTTCATTTTGTTTTTTTTTAATATATTTTTTTTATTGTGAATTTATGACACTGACTTCGCGATATTCATGCGGACACTTCTACGTCTATAAATGAACTGCTGGTTGGCGCCGGGAGATGAACAAACCAGAACGCAAGCATAATCTGTCCTCTTGTTGATAGTGCACGTTAACGTTTAAACGACAGTGTAAACAACGTAACAAGAGTGTGTTGAATAAAAAAATTTGCACATACCATCGTTGTGCATTATGTCAATTTGCTAATCACTATCAAAAGCTAGGTATTTGTGTAACAATTGTTTTAAATTGCGTATATTAGGCCATTTAAAAGAGTGATTTTTTTCGACGAAGGTTAAATTTGTTTAGTTTTGTCTTTAGGGAAATAAATGAAGTGACAAGTTTTTTGGTCTGTGGACACGTGATGTTGAGAGCAGTATGGAGGTAGATGCAAATATTGGTTTTGGGGACATTTACGGTACAGTGACTATGTGGGTAATATTTTATAATTGCTTTTATCTCATAAATACTTTATTTAAATTCTCACATAAAAAACTGTAATTAACGAAATAGTTACGTAAATGAGGATTACATTATTCTATTATTTGTTGTTTTTACGGAATAAGCATAATGAAATAATAATATTTGGAATGTTTACTATTTCTTCTGGTTACTAAGTTATAGACTACTTGCGCTTATCCAGACAATGATCTCATTTAATTTAATAGAAAGATCACGTCCTATCTTTGGCATGTATAACATGGAATCATTATCTCTTACTACATAATAAACTGTTATATATAGATCAAATTTTAATGGATTGCACAAAATGCACAAATTTCAATAAAAAAAGAATCATAAAAATTGGTTAACCCAGTAAATAGTTATGAGGTAGCAAATATAAAGCAGTCGAATTGAGAATCCTCCCCTCTTTATTGAAGTCGGTTAAAAATAAACTAGGTTCTTCTGGCACGTATTCTATTTACAAAAATAAACAGGTCACTCATTGCATTTAGTGTAAATCATTATTATTTATGATTATATAAATATTAAAGTTATTTCATGGATATGTTGAGTTCAAATACAAAATAAAAAGGCGCACTCCTTTCGAGCGCATGGCTTATAGCAGGTCAAGTGCACTCATTATCATTGGTTACCTGTTTTAAATGTTGTTTATAAACATTGCATTAGAATGTGTTCGTATGAAACATCGCACTATTTTATTTGTATCATTTTAAAGTAAATTATGATTAAATTAATCTACACTTATATTGCAAAGAGGAAACCTATTTTTGTGTGTTTGAAACGTTTGCACGGAAGAACCACTGGACTGATTTCAAAAATTCTTCCATCATTAGAAAGCTGTAACTTCACTGAGTGACATAGGCTAATAGGTATATATGTACCAACCACAGGCGCACAGCGAAAAGCTGGACAAATAAAGGTAACATTAACTACTTTAAATATATTGATAAAAATATAAAACGCAAATAGTACCCAAGTCAGGACTTATGCCTCAGGTTTAAATTTGTTTTATTGAACCCAATTGTACTGTGCAATATAATGTTCCTAGACGTTTTTAAAACGGTCGTCTCATCACTATGAAAATTTTGATACACAAAATACATTTAATTACAAAATCCAAGGTAATCAAATTATCACGCGCCTCAGGTTTTTATAACTGGTATTAACTTCCTAAGTTCAGTGTATAGTGTTACAGGTAAATTTATTCTTAATTATTATTTTTACCAAAAAACTGAACTGCCTTCGAATTGTCAGAACTAGAATTTAAATGTGATCACATGGCAGCCAGCAGCTTTGAATTAAGATAAGATTTATAAAAATCAGTTCACGCAGTAAAAAGTTAAGAGGTAACAAACATTAAAATCTTTCTTTTTTCTGTTAAAAACTATAAATGAGCGAATTAAATAGATGTCAGATTTTTGGTAGCGTCTATTATAGTATTATGCCACCATTTGTAATAATGTCACCTAGACTAAGTCTCAATTTGTAATTTTTCAAGAGCAATAAAGTATAATAAATAAATAAAATAAATAAATAAATATTATGTTATCTGTGGTAACATTATAATATTATTTATTGTGCGAAGTTTATAATTGCGTTTGTAGAGGTAAATAAATTGGTTTTTCTTTATTTTATGAATTGCAATTATGACAATAAAATTCACAATAAAGATCAATTGATTATGGAGTCAATGGTCGTTAACCATTTAGCGTGTTGTTAAGTAGGACAAGAATTTTAGTATAAAAACTACTCTGATAGTAATTTCATTGATAAATATGCGATTTTAAGTTCTTTCTGTGAAGAATACAATTATCGTTGAGATAATGGTATGAATTTTAATTCATTATGATTAATTTTGTTTTGTTTCCCAAAAACTATGAATATTCTCTATTCGAATGCATTTTTTGTTGGTTTTATTACTCGCGTAGCTGTTCGCTCGTTTTACATAGGTAGCGTATGTCACTCAGTGTCCAGTGGTTTTTGTGAAAACGTTACAAACATAGAAAAATACAAAATTTTCCTCTTAATATTAGTGCAGCCCGGCGGGTTTTCAACCGATGGTCGTGATTCTATCTGTGTTTGGTATATTGTTTTTATTTAGTACCATTTTAGAATCTGGAGTGGACCACCCAGGGATGTCGGTGATCTTCATTTGTAGAAAATAATGAGTTATAGTATGTAATATCGATATGTAATCTTTGCTTGCATTAATTGACTTCAAAACAGGAGAAATATGTTTATCGATGTTTTTGTCAAATTAGGACCGATATAAACATGTTATAAAATACTAGCTGCAGCCCGCGGTTTTACCCGCGTAACTCCGTATTTAGTAGGAATATCGGGGTAAAAAGTTGCCTATATGTTATTCCAGTTGTCCAGCTGTCTACGTACCAAATTTCATTGCAACCGGTTCAGTAATTTTTGCGTGAAAGAGCAACAAACACACACATCCTTACAATGAACAGGGTTAAGCATGGGTGAAATTAAAACCGATAAAGGCTATAATAGAGTTTCTTTAAAAAAATCGGTATTTTCAAGTCTTTAGTGTTTTGAGTATGGGCACATTTTAATAAAAATACTCAATTTTCGCGTGAAGATGTAGACTAGAATATGAAGACCTAACTAATTTAAATACTGGTTAATTATTCAGTTTTAATCCGTTTAAAAATAACAAAGGATAAAAATAAAACAAAACGGTATGATATTGTGCTTTATTGTCTTTTATGAAACTGGTATCAAAATTTATAAACACATCAAAATCAGTTCATCTTTGCAGTACAAATACAACAATATACCAGGTGTAAAAAACAATATAAAAAGCTAAACTAGTTGTAGCCTTTGGCTTCGTTTAAGTCACCTGGAGAAAACAGCTTACGCATGATTATAAATAACATATTCTTTTAATTCAAGTTACAATTGTTTGGTTAAAAATTATTACGACCTATATATATATATATATATATATATATATATATATATATATATATATATATATATATATATATAAAAGAAAATATGTTCCATTGGTGTATCTATTACTAGTTTATGTCTTAGATCTTCAAAATTACGCAAACGATTTCGATGTTTTTTTTATAGATAGAGTGATTCAAGAAGAAGGTTTATATGTATAATAACATAAAAAGGGATTACTCCGAATTTAACGCGTGCAAAGCCGCGGACAAAAACTAGTGTGCGTGCGTCATTTAAGCTCTTATAGTTACCTCAATGATTTTTAGGACCCTTCTAAAAACCTACAGATTAAATAAAGGATGAAAATTAACATATAATATCGTTATTGCTATAGTTATAATGCATATGAGAAATAAAGTTAAAAGACATATAAATCAATTCAAAGAAATATTATCTTTGGTACAAAATATATCAATTGAGACGAAAAATAAATTATAAATTGTAAATTATATTAATTATTATGTGCATTTATAGCTGCAAATGTAATATATCTAGCGATAGTATGTTTAATACATAGACTTATTGCATTTCAAATATCTTAGAAAACAAAATAATATACTTTATTACAAAAATTATGACAAAATGACTTGGATTATTTATAATTCATTCCTATCTAATAAAATATTGAATTCTCAAAAGCTATTTGTATGTGGTAGTCCAGCACGCTTCGGTACGAATTGGGCCAGCTCGCACCGGGGAAGTACCACACCCCCACAAAAAACCGGCATGAAATAGTAGCTTGTTTAGAAATTAAAAACTTTTTAACGGATTTTAAACGCGATTTATTCATTAAATTATTTACAGGACGTTTCGAACACATTACAGCGAGCGAGGTCACGGGGAGACTGTTAGCATGCTACTGTGTTGCGCTCGGTAAGTAGGGGAACCCGGCCCATATCCTATTTCTCACCTTTCCCATTCCTTCCACACGTTCCCGAGGTAAATCCTTTCTATATCCCATTAATTTTAAAAAATTTCTAACGATTTATGGAGGTTATCTCTGCAAATGTTTGGGCGATGTTGGTCACTTACCATCAGGATACCACTAACCACTTACCGACCTAGCTCAGTTAATTACTTCTACACACAAAAAAACTTTCTTATAAACGTTTTTATTACATAAAGAATGTTTGTGTTTTGAAATAATTTTAATCACAATTATTGCCATTTCACATGATTTCAAAGAAAAGAAAGGGACGGTAATAAATGTTATTCTCTTCCAACCTAACATTATTATGATTGTTAAAATATTATGAAAATTTTACAACATCATGTTGTATAGTCTATACTAATAATATAAAGCTGAAGAGTTTGAAGGGCGTGTTGCGCTAATCTCAGAAACTGCTGGACCGATTTCAAAAATTCTTTCATTGTTGGATACGTACGTGATCGCCGAGCTATAAGCTATATACGTACCCTGGACGAAGCCGGGGCGAACAGCCAGTCTTATAGTAAAACTCTCGAGTATTCACTATCCCTTAATGACAAAAAATTAAAATGATTTCTTTTTATCAACAGTCTCGCAAAGACAAAGTAAATATTAAGTAAATTATATTAACTCGGTTTAAAGAAATCTTTATATTGCGTATCAGAATCTCCGTTTAATAAAACATAGCACGGACTGAGAGTTTGTAAACAAAACATTGAGAATTCAGACAATTTGTACAATAAATAGCTATTCTTTATACCACATTATATAATTATATATATATATATTTATAACTAGAGAATTATTTCGTTTTTATAACTCCTCGTGAGTTGTTTGTGAGGCAATACTATTGAATTGAGAAGTATCCTCTCTGCTGGCATTGTTACTCCGGCGCCTAAAAATAAAATAAAAAATAATTGTAATACATTAATTTAGTACAATATAGCATTTAGTAAACAAAGCAGAAAAAAAAAACAGTAAACAATTAAACCACGGTTCAAAAAATAGTTCACTTAACGCCCCGCTATGACGTGACAAAAACCGTATTTTATCACCTTTCAACATTAGCCTACCATAAGCATATTTAATTCCAGAATTCCTTTAAAGCCAATCTATACTAATATTATAAAGCTGAAGAGTTTGTATGTTTGTTTGAACGCATTAATCTCAGGAACTATTGGTCCGATTTGAAAAATTATTTCAGTGTGGCTAGTGGCTATCTAGACCATATAGGAAGACTAGGAACTAGGAAGGCTATAGGCTATATATGTACTACTAGCGAAGGTACCAGGGGCTAGTCCCTACTAATCCCTACTAAAAGGGTTGAAAGAGGAGATGAAAGTTCGTTATTGTCAAACCGATTTTGATGAAACTTGGTATGAAGTTGGTGCTAAACGTGGGAAAGAACAAACCATACGTTTTTAATGCGAAGAAAATACTCCTTACCATGTTGCGTGATATAAGTGAATTCTACGCGGGCGAAAAGCTAGTATATTATAAAACGAATTTATACTTTTCGCTAGTTCCCCCCCAAAAAAAAAAAAAACAAAAAAAAAAGTTCGTTTTTTTTTTCAACCTCACCCAATATAGTAACAGAGGGGTTCAATCTGCCATCGCTATTGAACAGCGGCGTGTTGTCCATTTTCGCAAACGGCTTGTTAGGGTCCGGATCCGGCGGGGTCCCTTCCACGCGCGACCATTCGCCCACCGAGCAGTCTTGACCCACTGGAGGGATAGAGTAAAAAAAAAAAAAAACGAAAAAACAATACACTGTATAATTTTTTAATCACAGTATTAGTTAAATTATGTCACTTGCTATTATATATGTATACGTATATAAATTATCTTTTTTACTGAAAATCACCGTGGCAACTGCGTTGCTGCGTAGGCTGAGAGAGTACCTCATTTGGCTCCACTTTATGTCTTATTTTTTTTTTTCTTTCTTTCAATATGTTCTGTGTATTCATTGTATTGATTTTCTTATTGATATTTTTTAATTTTGTATTGTGTTGTTGTAATTATATTGTTTTGTTGTTTGTGAAATTTTTGAGGAGCCGAATATTTAATGTTTCTTTCTTTCTTTCTTTCTTTCTTTCTTTAATCATACTATATATATACAAACCAGCTGCACCCGGCAAACGCTGTTCAGCCTTACTCTGATCATTTAGAGGTATGAAAAATAGATGTTAGCCGATTCTCAAACATACCCGATATGCACACAAAATATCATGAGAATTGGTCAAACCGTTTCAGAGGAAAACTGTGACATGAGAATATATTAGATATAGAATTATTATATATTAGATAATACATAATACTCACCAATAGAGTACATGACCAGTGCATGCTCATGGACGGTCGCGTGGTTCAATATAATGGACTCTTTTATGCGCACACCTGCTTTTATCGTCACTCCCGCACCAATAGAGACATTCGGTCCTATCTGTTGAATAAAATATAATACAAACCATTTATTTGTTTGTTTGGTTGAACGCGCTAATCTCAGGAACTATTGGTGTGATTTGGAAAATTCAGTATTAGATAGCCTATTTATTGAGGAAGGTTATATATGAAGGTTATATATAGGCTATATATGTATCACGGGCGAAGCCGAGGGTATAAAATAGACGTAAGACAACTTTAAAACATATTTCACATACATATAATATGTGTATAGTAACATAAATTTAAGATAGTTGATATTGCATATTAATAATATAAAAATTATCTTTAATTCTTTTTTATAAGATATAAATATATAAAACAGATTTTTTTAAGAATAGAAAACATTGATTCGGCAAAAGACGCCGGTTTATATCTCTCGTTATCGATTTATTGCTATTCTTTAAAACAATCTCATTAATTGATTGATTTGCTCGCTTTGCTACCGGAGACAGATTTAGTTAATACGTCCTTGAATATATATAAATCAAATGTTTTAAAATACTTAAGTGAAAAATAAAAATCGTTTTCTATTTTTTATATTTTTCATGCAAACTAAAGATGTAATGCTTTGGGGTAAAACCTGTAAATTACTTGTTACTGTATAAATAAATAAATTAATTAATTAAAAATTTCTCTTCAAGTCAGAAATACTTTGTCTAGTGTTGAATTGTAAATTTGACATTTGTATGTAATTTGAATATACATTGTTATAACAGCTGGAAGGTACATTACATGAATAAATTATACTGTTATCAACCGACTTCAAAATAAAGGAAGAGGTTACTAATTCGAGTGTATTTTTTTAAATGGTTTTGAATGAAATATCTCAATAGATGGCGTGGAGTGTCCGTTGGGCACATGAAACCGAACGAGTAGAAGAAATTCGATTGCTGAGGCTGGATCACGGGTACACTGCGGTATGGCAAAATGACGCGGGTTCGAATTCCGCTTCGTGATAAAAAAAAAATATCTATTCTTTTAAAGAAAAATCCAAACATAAGTTTTTTTTCTATAGAAAGGTCAAAGCCCCTGGGGGAAAGGTATCACTTCCAATTCTAAAATCGGGTCATATTACAATCGGACCAATTTCCTTGAAAACACAAAACCAATCACGTCAATTGGTTGTAAACACGAGTTATCGAGTCACAAATAAGAAACAATTAAATGAAGAGCCTCCTTTTTTTTTTTGAGACGTCGGTTAACAATAGCCACATTTCCCTTTTATCATCATCATCATCAGCCCATATGTGTTGCCACTGCTGGGACACAGGCCTCCTATGAGGGTTTCCCTTTTATAATGTAGAGTAAAAGGAAGTTAGTATACTCACAACAGCTGTACTGTCAACAACCGCAGTAGGGTGTATGAACACATCTGGTGTGATTTTGCATGGGGCCTGGCTGGACCCGTTTCGATGCAGTTCTAAATAATGCCTGTTCGCGTATATCGCTGAGCTTGCTGTTTTCACTTGCGACCACCAGTTCGTTACCTAGACAAAAATAAAATTATTAATTATATGTATTTATATGTTTTTTAGGGTTCCGTATCCAATTGGGTCAACGGGATCCTATTTCTTAAACTTCCCTGTCTGTCTGTCCGTCTGTTACCAGGCTGTTATCTGATTAACCGTGATAGTTGGACGGTAAAAATTTTCAGAGATTATATATTTTGCCCTGTCTATAACAAGCAATGGTAAAAATTAGGTTAAGTAAAGGTAGGCACGGTCAAAAATTGGATGGGTGACCAATTTTTTGCAGTTGCTCTTTAACTTATTTACGCTGTATTATATGATTATTTTCCTATAACATAGATATATGACAAAACGTTTCATTCTTAATTATCTGTCGCATAAAATGTTTTACTTTTTATGTCATTTTAATCACAGGTTTTATATCACCGCTTTAAAAGTATTGCAAATTTACAATATTCAGTGATATAATATAATAATCTATAGCGACAATCATTGATCCTTATCATTCCTATGATAACCTTTTTCTATAGAAATTATATTGATAGTCATAGAATATACATTTACAAGAAATAAATAAATTCATAATTATATATGAAAAAAAAAACAGTCAAGTGCGACTCGGAAGAGCAATTGCAAATAAAAAAATGCCCCCCATCTAATTTATGACCGTGTTAACCGTTGCTTAACCTATATTTTTATTAATTGCTGTTATAGCGGCAATAGAAACACAACATCCTTCAAACATTTCAACTGTCTAACTATCGCGTTTCATGAAATACAGCTTACAGGGACACACACGCAGACATAAATACAGCTTAGTCTTATTCCTAGGGTCCCATTTACCGTTTGGGTAGGGAACCCTAAAATGAGGCACCATTTTACGGTTCCGTTTAACATATATCGACGATAATTCTTCTCTATCATAGTAAATATTTACATTCCAACATCTTATGTTTCACGAAATAATAAGGAGTAAGATTTAAATAGTATTTTTAAGAGTATCAAACCTGTAGAGCGTACAATTTGTTGGTCCCAGCGAGAGGCGACAGCACATCTTGCTCCCAAGACATATAACCTGGACTACCTTGGCCGTTCGAACTGAAACCAATGTTTTAATATGTTCATAATTATAAATAATCTCAGTAATGACTGTTGTTATTGTTACTGTTGTTTTATATTCAATATCTTTTTGATATATAAAGATTTATACATATGCCTTTAATTTAGATAAATTTAAAAAATACACCATATATTTAGAAATTAAAAACTTTTTAACGGATTTGAAACGCGATTTATTCATTATATTATTAACCCGACGTTTCGAACACTTTACAGCGAGCGTGATCACGGGGAGACTGACCTGTCAGCTAAAAAGTTTTTAATTTCTCAATGTATAATACTCGCGTAAAATCGAACACAGGTAAAAACTATACACCTTACAATTAAACTTTTCCATAG
The DNA here is from genome assembly GCF_012273895.1 of Zerene cesonia. Classification (NCBI taxonomy): domain Eukaryota; kingdom Metazoa; phylum Arthropoda; class Insecta; order Lepidoptera; family Pieridae; genus Zerene; species Zerene cesonia. The sequence continues at coordinate 2,948,130 of NC_052127.1, forward strand.
ATTACATGTAATCTACCAAAACCTAATATCGTCTAATTGTGAAAAGGCGTTAAATATGTACTTAATATTAATCATGTACACAAATATCTTTTATCTTTTATATGTTATATATCTGTTTTATAGATTAATATAGATATATTTTTTGTTAGAGTGAGCAACTAACCCAGTGGTTTCATTGTGATGAAGCATGTGCACATTAGTAGAAATAGGGCCCATAAATGCGTTACCTAGTTTTAAGGAACACCCGCTGTATTCTCTAGCAATCACCACACAAACAAACTAACCCATAAAATTGATCCTGTTTCCTCTGAAATGCTTCAGCCATGATCTGAAACACTCGCGGTGAGCACACATACACGCCACAGTTGATCAACGTAGATACATAACCGCGTGGTTTCTCGACGTAATGGCTGACGGCGCCTGAGTTCGTGTCTCGCACCATACATCCGTAGTATATGGATTGCTGGCGGGTGGCTTCTGTGCCCATTATGGTTACCTGGAAGTAATATTTACTTTGGTTATTGGTCATTTGGTTTACCTGTATGTTTGTACATAACTGATTTATTTTCTACCCACTTTAAATGGACAAATTTGTTGTAGCTTAATTATGGTGTAAAATTGTACACTATATATATTATTATAACATTACATCCTGCTAATATCCTACTAATATTACTCGTATAAATGAGAAAGTTTGTAAGGATGTGTGTGCGTTTGTTGCTCTTTCACGCAAAAACTACTAAACCGATTGCAATGAAATTTGGTACGTAGACAACTGGACAACTGGAATAACATATCGGCAACTTTTTATCCCGATATTCTTACGGGATACGGACTTACGCAGGTGAAACCGCAGGACGGAGCCAGTATAGACTAAAATAATTAAGTTACACACCAAAGCCTCTGGTCTTCCTTCATGAAACTCCCATAGCTCCTTTAAAGGGAAGTCTGCGCAGACATCACCATTGAGCAGGAAGAATGCTGATGGGTTTCCAGCCCGCACTTGGTCTCTGAAGTGGTATAGACCTCCTCCTGTCCCTAACGGCATAAACTCATGAAGGTACCTGTAAACAGTATCCGTACCATGGAGTAAAAACACTGTGGGGCTTTGGATTTATTAAATTAATTATAAGATTTTCAGTGTTAATAGAAATATGTTATGAATTGGAATCATGACTCTGACCAACTAAATGACAACAATTATGAATGTAATAAAATGTAGCTTCCTGTTTCTAGTTTGATTTACAGGCTTGTTTTAGCAGGTTTGAGGAAGCAGTACTGTGGTAGGATAATAGAAGTAAAAAATCAGTACAATGAACAATTTACTTTTACTTAAAATTTATTTTTATTCACTACTTCTTATTTCAATTAAACAAGAGTGAATGAGTGGAATTATCATCATTTCTGATTTCTGGAATGATTCATGCTTAAAGCCCAGAGCCAGCTCAGAGTCACGTGAGAATTTGAGTTTAAATATATAATGGACTCACAAGTTTAGTTAAAATAATAATAATAATTACCTTATAATCAAATGATACTCCTTTTGCATATCACTGACAAACTGAGTCATCAAAGTGGTTGGATAAGAACCAATTATCAATATTTCTTTACATTCTTCTAATTTAGCACATGCTGCTATATGATGCTGTATTAACGGTAGACCAGCTATTGGAAATAGAGGCTTAGGTGTATCTAACGATAAAGGCCTAAATCTTGTGCCTGAAAAGAGGTTTCAATATTATATTTATTTGTTTCTTACCATATGTTATGGTATTAATAATTATGTTATCATTTGCATTTTCTAATAACATATTGGGCGATAATTCTTTCACTGAGAGTAGAAACATGTTAATTATGGACTAAATATAAAAATACATTTTACATTCACATTAATATAATAAAGATATTTCAAGGATTTACACGACATTGTATGGAATGCATACATTGTAAACTTTACGCTATAATTTTCTTATCAATAGTTAACATAATTGAACAAAAGATTGTGAAGCGGCAAATGTTTGCTTACCTTTTTGTGGTCCTCCAATAAGTATCACAGCTTTCAGCATTATACATAAATTTTTAACTACTCAAAAACTATAAATTGACTATAAATTATGCACAGGTTTTATGTTTGTTTACAATGCAATTCGCGATTCTTTCACGTACAACCGGCGCGTAATCCGTCACTGCCTACTACACAAAATATAAGAAATTACACGTCATACATTTGTCAACTGTCAGGTGTCACAATAATACGTAACTCGACAACGTCTGCGTCAATAAGAGTTTCGAACGCAGAATAAGCAAAAATGCTTAAAGTATTGTAGTTATTGCAAATCTATTTTTAAAATTAAATGATGACCTACGGCTTAGCTAGAGCTGTTGTTTAAAAAAAACAGGTATGTTCATATATGAGTCACAGATAACATATGTGTTTAAACATTATGAATGGACGGTTGGAGATAACTGAAAAAAAATTGCCATTATAAAAAACCCTTTAATAAATTGTTTATTTTGCAAACAGTATATATTAGTTTTTATAATCAATAAAATTTTTCAATTCAATAATTTGAAGATAACCTCTGAAACTGCAACGCTATGAAACTGATAATTATAAGCTATTCTATACAAAAAATATGCTTTTATAACGGACTCTTGATATAAGATTGTGAGGTACAACTTCTTAACTTTCTAAACTGGTTCAGAGCAGTACCGGTCCCGGTTACATTGAAGTCAAGCAACTTACGATTGGCAGTCGTTGCCATCTGGCGCCTAGAGCTTTTTACGTTATTCGCAATTTTTGTTCAAGTTTTTAGTTTTGGCAAGCAGATAAGTAATAGACATTATGCTATCCCATAAGAATGTTAATTCTTTTTAATTATTATATAACTCCTTTCACATTGGAAATTTATACTAGGGGATTGTTTCACCTGTTGATTTTGTATATATTAATATTTTCATAAACTATTTGCCATATCAACTGACACAGGCGAACAAGAATATATCTAAAAAAAACTGATCGCTTTTATCAACTTAATACCTTGCTTATTTACCTATACATACTTTAAATTTGTTACCTACTAATTACTAAGATATCTACCACTTATGTAAATATTATTTTGTTTTTTTTTAGATCTAGGTACCTGTTTAAATCATGCCATCATATCACGTTCATTTTAATGGCTCTATGCTATAGGATCCAGATCATATTATTAATGGTCCTTATTATGGCTCACATAAAAATATATGAAAGTCGATGCTATGCCAATAAATATGACCCTTGACCTTGCGCAATCGAATAAAGGGCCAATTGTATTACGATACTTCGTGACCGTAATAAATTCACAATATATAGTTATTTCCAAGTAAAATTAATAGGACCATCTTGTTCAATTGATTTTATTAGAAATTATCGTGATCTCTTTATTCTACCTCGGCAAGAGATCATCCTTTTATAAATTTGTTATATACACAATAATTAGAGAGAGAATCATTACATAAAATAAAGAGATTTTTATAATTCATTTATTCATTTAAAAGATGGATTACTTCATAATTATAATATTATAAGATCCAAAGACGAATTCATACTCGTTTTATTCGAGAACAATTTCTCTTTAATTTTTACTAGCTTTCCGCCCGCGGCTTCGCTCGCTTTGGAATTCGGTTATATCGCGCGACATGGTAAGGAGTAGCCTATAGTCTTTCCCAAGGCCTTATTTTTTTATTTTTTTTTTTATAGTGGAGAATGCTCATGCATACCCACGGCCTTCGGGGAAAGACCGCGGGTAATGTCGGACTCCTACTGCCTATATGCCATAGGCAGTAGACCTACCGACTAAACTCCACTGTGTTCCGTCTCACCACGTTAGCCGAGGTCGTGGGAACTCTTCGTGAAATCGCCCAAAGCCTAGACTATTTGTCAAAATTAGTTAAGTGGTTTACGTGTGACAGAATCTCACATGATTTTGTGTTTGACATGGAAGGTAAGGAACTTTCATACAAACCCTCATTCCCTATTATCCTTTCTCAAGTTCAGTTCTATCTTTACACCAAACTCGTTGCGCCCCGCGGTTTCACCCGCGTAAGTCCGTATCCCGTCCGTATTCCAGTTGTCCAGCTGTCTACGTACCAAATTTCATTGCAATCGGTTCAGTAGTTTTTGCGTGAAAGAGCAACAAACACATACACATCCTTACAAACTTTCGCATTTATAATATTAGTAGGATAGTAGGATAGGATAATATAATATATAATATATAGCAGGATAGGATTTCATCAAAATCGGTTAGTGGTTTAGGCGTGTAAGCGTAACAGACAGACAGAGTTACTTTCGCATTTATAATATTAGTATGGATGTCAGCAGGTAGAAACATCAATATAATGTATCTTTTTTAGATTTTTACGGATATAAGAATGTTCAAAATCACTCTGTCGCTAACACGTTCCATTTTGTTACATGTTGTATGAACACATGAGATAGAAATAAATAAGGAAAATAAATAAAGATGGTGATAAGTATACTAATAATATATTTCTAAATGTATCATTCTCATATTATTACGCTTGGTCTGTCAGCTTTGGAATTAGCAGCGATCAAAACACTGCACAGACGCCATTTCATATTTATTATTATGTTTCATGATGGTTTCATGACTTACAAGAAGTTTCTAGATTATTAGATATTAAAATAAAAAAGGCCTGTAGTCAAACACAATGTCAAGTTTCCCGCCTTCCAGCCAAATGGAACTTCTGTGTTCCCTTAATGCTCGCATAGTGTAACTTCAAAGTCATGTCGAGAAGTTACTTAATATTATAGCTATAACAGCTGAAACAATAAAATAATAATGCTCATTTAATTTTTTCTATTCAACGTGAATTCATTCAACGTTCGTTCGAAATAGCCGTTTTTAAAAAAAAGGTCGGAGTTTTTTTGCAGTCAAGAAAAACAATAGACAATGAGTTTGAATTTCGAAGAATGCTTTTGATAAACGTGAATGTTTAATTAAGCCCTGGTCTACTGTCTGTGAATGTGAATAGGGAACCGTTGAACGATTAATTTTGGTTCGCTTCACGTAACGGCATGAAGTACTGGCTTCAAACACTGTTGTAGGCTTTTAAGTGTTCTTTTTTGTCGGTAGAGTAGTAAAGATTGCTAAATAGTTGTTATAGGCTTGACAAACTAATTAACATACTTTTTATTAGATATTAGCATTAGTACTAGATTTGTATGGTAGACAAATGTTGTATACATGCATGTAAATAAATTTGACATGTTAAGATAGCTTAAAAAATCACACACGGACACAAACACTCACACACACACTCACATGCACACAATCTCAACTACTTACTCCACTTTACATATTTGCAAAATTAAAATTATATATTTAATATCTGTTAAAGTATACTGCTGTGTAATTCGATATATCGTTAATAAAGTACTAATGATAAGCATTTTGCAGTTGCTAGAATGCTTTATAAATGACAAAATATTTAAGAATCGAAAACTGCGGCGGGACTCGAATCCGCTTCTTATACCGTATCGTGCCAAAGCCTAACCTCTCGGCTACCCATGATCCAATCCCTGCAATAGAATTTCTTCTATTCTTTCAGTTTCATATGCCTAAGCCTACCTATGATAAGCTTTACAGCGTAATTTATTATATA
>NC_052127.1:2954799-2963763 GCF_012273895.1 Zerene cesonia
ATGACAGATTCGAAATTCAAATGTAATATTTTTTTTATAATTAAGTGTAACAGTATTTATGGCCAGACTAAGTATATAGATTTACGGCTGTTTAAAAGTCTAAAGTATCCAAGTTTAATATACCTTTGCGTTTAAAGTTATAAAAGCAATCTTGAATAAATTATAAGTTAGAGCTATTTAGGGTATACTTCCTTCGTATATTTTGTTTTTTAACTTTGTTCAGATGAAATTCTTCGATATTCTTGTAATAACGTTTGTATGGTAATATAACTCTAGGCATCGCCATGTGGTGGACGTTCCATGCACCCGGAGGTTCGATTCAACTGTCTTCATTCGAACCGTTAGGGACTAGAACATGCTGCATGAGTCTGTGTTCCCCGACGAGTGCAATCTCGGAATTTTAAAGAGATGAGTGAACAGGTATTTTCAAGCGCAATTGCCCTCCATCTTAGACCACATCTCAGCTTACCATCAGACATCAGAGATCGTGGTCACACCCTATTATCGAATAAAAATATATAGTTGATTTCGATCATGATTTAAATAAGTCGATCCTAAGTTTGATTCCTGGCGCTATATTATAAAAATAAACTATGCTTACAACGAGTTTATCTTAAATCTTAAGTTAAGTCTTTGTCAAGCGATTTATTAAATCAGCTTAGCTTTGCGATTGGACAATTTTCTCTTATTTTATATATATAAATTTACTATACAAAGAGCACTCAAATGTAGGCCGTTAATATATAATAAAAACATTTCGTTGTCAACTAGAGAAGTTTACAAACATAGAAAAAAGCTTTTGATCTTCAGATCGCTTTCGACATCACTAAATGTTACCATGGCAACAAATAACCAAATGTTTTGTGCTTCCTCTCTTTAAATTTTGACGAACCTACCACGAAATTTAGAAATTCTTTATAAATTTATTCTATACTAGCCGCTCGTCTCGACTCCACCCAACCCAGGGCCGGGACCCCGGACAAAATTTAATAAAATATAGCCCATATCACTTAGTGAAGCTGCATCTTTCTAATCTAATATATAAAGTTTTCGTTGCCATACTCCTCCGAAACGGCTTGACCGATTTTGATGAAATTTTTTGTGCTTATCCGGTGTCTATGAGAATCGGCCAACATCTATTTTTCATGCCCCTAAGTGATAAGAGTAAGGTAGAACAGCGCTTGCCGGGTGCAACTAGTAGAGATATAATATTTGGAATCGGTTCAGTAGTTTTTGTGTGAAAACTTTAGAAACATACTACAAAAACACAATTTTTTTTCCTCTTTATAATATAAGTTTAGGAAGTTAAATATTAAAAAATACAATTTTACATCAGCTTCATTAAAACGTGTTAAAACTGAGTAAAGTGTAATCAACCTGGATGCATCATTAACGATGGCCGATCTAACATGACAAACTATACGAAAATATATGTAAAAAACCATCAAATGGGCTACTAGAGAAAAGATCAGACGGCAGTGAAAATGACCATAAACTTATTTGCTAATTAATATAAATTTCACAATCTATACTAATCATTTGAAGCTGAAGAGTTTGTTTGTTCTTTTGAACGCGTTAATCTCTGGAACCAGTAAATCGAGAAAAATGCTTAAAAACTCACTTATTAACCAAATCTAATTAACCATGGATCATCCATAAATTATTTTTATTTCATTTAGTATGTTTAATTTTCTTTATCAAAGGTGCAAGCTTAGTGAAAGTTTAAGCAGTGGTGGCTCAGTGGTGAGTACCTCGGACTTCAAAATCGATAAGTCGGGGTTCGAGACCGGGCGAGCGCGCAATTTATCTGCGCATGAAGATAACGTCACCACTGCTTAAACGGTGAAGGAAAACATCGTGAGGAAACCGGCATGTCCAAGAATTAAAAGTTCGACCCGCACTTGGCCAGCGTGGAGGATTGTGGCCTGAACCCTCATAGGAGGCCTGTGTCCCAGCAGTGGGAACATATATGGGCTGATGATGATGATGATAATGATGAATTTTCTTCATTTCGCAATGGGTTTCATTCTACTTTGTATATATTTTTTCACTATTTATAATTGACTCTGGTCTAAAATTGCTTAGAAGCGAATATTATCTCAAACGTTCGCATTTCTAGCATTAATACACTTGCTTTTGACTGTAGAAGCTTTGCTAAAGTTGAATATTAATCTAAATTCTAAACCAATGAATGCACGATTCGAATTACTTAAGCCAGGGTAAGAGGTAAGATTTCATGGATTACCAGATCAATTTAAGATTAAGTTATTGTATAAATTTTTGATATATATACAGAACACAAAAGAAACTAAATGCAAATTGATTTTTGCATTTGTTAAAGTTAGATGTAAACGGATATTGTTATTCAATAATATTTTTATTTTTAACCTTAGATTGAATCTGCATACTCACGAAAACAAAATCTTCTTTTTTCAATTCTCATTTTACTATTTTAACTAAAAAAATCTTTATTTTTGATTACAGCTAACACCTAACAAGGCCGGATAAATAACATTTGACGGGGTCAAACATCATTTCAACAAAAAAGTGAATTTCGCAAAGGTACATGGAATATTGCGGAATTCCTTGGCACCCGAAGATAATAAATTATTCTGCCCTCAATCCATGAACTTTCAGATTCTGTCAGTGATAAACGATGATATTTTTGTTGGCGAATAACTGATTTTTCGGAGTAACTTTTTGTTTTGCATAACTTCCGAACGATTATGATGGCGGGCAAACTTTTAATCTTTTGATTGAAGCGAAGAAAAGCTCTTTTAAATGAACGAAACAGGGGATTATAGATTGTTACTTGTGTCTTTTTGATATGACAACGTCGCTTCTAGGCTTATAATATTTTTATGAACAAAAGATGAAAGAACGTTGGCGGTCAAAAACAACATCCGAATGAATATAAATCGAAAATGGAATAGATGCTATGTAAAATTTCTGATATAATCTGTGGTTCAAAATAAGGTTTATTAAAAATAATGTACAATAAAAATACATTGAAACTCAATATATAATTTTTCCTGTGTATATGATATAGGTACCAGGTGCGGCCACAATCTGAAATTTTGAGGGGGTCACTAAAATAAAATACATCATTTTATAACAAATGGAAATTTTTTTCTTTAATCGGGAGTCTCAAAAGACTCGAATCTATCAACACCGTTAAACTTTATTTATCAAATAGTACCTACTATATCACCAATAAAGCATCGGTATATGTTAGAAAAATACATTGTGACTATGGGCATAAATTTGAAATCGTTTTTATTTTTGGTACTTGCTTTAAATCTTTTGGCGAATACTATGCTACCTTTGGACCTCACCTAATAAAACTAACTTTTATAAGATTAATACCTTTGCTCAAGACACTATAAGAGCTACAAGAGTTCATAATTGTCGATAAAAGCCAACATTTACAATGTCAGGGATGATATTATCTTCAGGCGTATCACATTTTAGTGCTTATATTATATTATGAAGAGGTCATTATAGTAGGTCGTCGACATGTATCAAAGTAAAAATGTATGGAATTTTTCCGCAGACGCTTATTTGGCCAAAATAAAACCTCTTTGTTTCCTTTGTAGACTGGGTATTACATTATATACTGGTTAATTTTCTTTGAATGAGTAGGGTGGTAATGTAGCAATAATAATTTGAAAAAGATAAATATTTTAACGACATTCGTTCTCCGCCCCCAATTTTTTCTTTTAGCATTGATGATTTTTTATACAAGAAAATAAACTAAGGGTATGGGCTTTTAAATATTGTTTCAAAGAAAAGCGGAAGTTATACAATGAAGCAGAAGTATCTAGAAGAAGAGTGAAAGACTTAAATTTTAGATATATTTTATTATATTCATACGATCAAACTGTAGAGCTCTAGCATCAGATTATGTATGTTTAAAACGTCTTTAATTTCAAAATTTAAAACAGAAATATTTGGATGTATTTTTTGTACAACGCAACATATATTTATAACAGTTTTTCTGCCTTCGTAAAGTAACTATAAATTATATCGAAAGGGGCCTTTTTGTCCTAGACTATTTGTAGCAAGCGAATTTATGGGAAAGCCATAGGGAAGGATCAGTCCCCTCGTGTGAGGGCTGGTGGGTTGTTTTTTGCTTACTCGGATTTACATAGCGGTAATTTTCAATGTCCCTTTTCCCGTCACCAACAGAGATATTGATTTATAATATCATAGTTTCTTATGACCCGTTTCTGTTGGGTAAAGCAATTCGTTTTTCTTAGTTGGCGTTTGCCTTGTAAAGAATATCAGTAGAGAATATAAAAATTATTTTACCTACGTTAAAAACGAATAAATATGCTGATATTGTTGTTTATAATAAAGAGTAATAGTATAATGATATCATTATATGACTACTAAAGTACCTACTTTCAGTTTAATACCGAACCTAATCTGATCAATTAATTATTTTAAATTTGACTTCTTGTTAATCTGTGTGTATTTTCAGACCATGAAAGCTCCAATATAAAAGCCGGAGGAATATGATTTTTCAATGCAGATACGAAGATAGAAATCTATATTAGATAAGAATATAGAAATCTATATTCTTCGAAGATAATCAATCACTATCCGAAAAAACGTATATTACACAAAACACAAAAAACTGAACATAAAATCCATAGAAAATTAATCGAATTATGCAATTAATTACGTAACAAGATGCGAAGTTAAACGGAAACATCTAAAGCAAATGCACCAACAAATTAGAGCGCGGTTCGTCTCTAAATTGTAGAAGTAATTACTCAAAGAATCTCCACGGAGTTTGTTTTCCGCTGATTGCGTCGTAACTAAATAAAGGGAACTATAATTTTAGTAAGCGCCAGCCGGCAACTGTAATTGTTTGAGTTACTCTGAGTTATTTCTTCAATTATGCGTCCAGTACTGTGGTACCAACTGATGGTACTACTCATGATAGTGCTTTTTGACTTTTGCGTGGACAAAGGAAATAGATATTAACTCGAAGTTTCGTTGCAGAAATATTTGCTGGATGAATTTGAAGGTTTCAGGAAGGATTGGTACAAAATGATTCACGATCCACGTATACACTAACTGCACCCCGCGGTTTCAACCGCGTAAGTCCATATCCCGTAGGAATATCGGGATAAAATATTGCCTATATGTTATTCCAGTTGTCGAGCTGTCTACGTACCAAATTTCATTGCTATCGGTTTAGTAGTTTTTGCGTGATAGAGCAACAAACACACACACATCCTTACAAACTTTCGCATTTATAATATTAGTATGATTAGTATGATGTGCACAACATAGGAATTTAATAAAATATCCATACACGTTTATAAATAATTAAAATAATATGCTTCACCCAAAAGAAAAGCTTACCGTGGTTACAGCCTTCTTCGAATTTGTCATAATCCCACATATGTTAAAGCGAAGTCAGAAATTCATTTCTTAAAGAAAAACTCCACGAATCTAAGATTTATTTTGACTTATAGAAACTCGTGCCGATATAACTTTGTAGACGTTTTTTAAGATAAGAAGCATTTACAAGGCTTGGAATTGGTTATATGCTTTGAATAAGTGCCTAGTATATTAAATTTATGTGTTTGGTGCTGATTGTTTAGTTTGTTCCAATTTCAAAAAACAAAGCATGATTGATTTGTTTGTTTTTTAATTTCAGTAATTCGTAATTCAATTATTTAATGAAATTCATAATTGTATAAATGATTATTTGTTTAACTAGTATTCAAATTAATCAAATCAAACAACGATGTTTATATATTTGATCATAATAGTGAATAAATAAAAGGAAAAGCTAATTATTAAATCCGTTTGTATCCCCGCGCTGTTGATGTTAAAAGAAATGTCAAGAAATCATTAAATGGATTTATCGATTGAATTGTATCCTTCTGGAAGGTTAAGCCTTAAAACAAGCGATAAAATAAATATTATTTTTTCTAGTATAATTTAATGAATATTGTGAAGTTTTGTTTTGATGGATAATATTATTTGATGAAACTTAAACTAGGAGTGAAAATATAAAAAAAAATATAACAAATTTATTATCACCATTTTTGGTATTTATAAATGCCGCGAATTCGTGCACATAGTTACAAATAACTGAATTAGCTTTTCAAAAAAAAAAAATGTTATGAATATAATATCAAACACATATGTTTAATATTATAAATGTGAAAGTTTGTTTATTTGCATATTTGCCCGTCAATCACGGTGAAACTGCTGAACGGATTTTGATGAAATCAAGACAGGATATGAGCTGAATTGGGTGATAGGATACTTTTTGCTCCTTTGGGATAAAACAGGAATCTTGATGTCCAGGCGGAACCGGAACGACCATCTAGTAATTTATAAATTCGAAGTATCTTATCTTTAGAGAAAGAGCCGCGGGTGCTTTTTGGAATTCGTCCACGACCATAAACAACAGTTTAACAACAGATAACATAATACTATACTGTTTAACTAAACTTTCGTTCGTTCAATGGCCTACACCAATTAATGGACGTATATATTCTATTTACATTATTTTCTTTCGTCCTCGGAGATCGCTAACATTGTTGGTGTTACATTTTCATTATCCAATGTATAAATATTAAAGCCGATACGAGGGTCTTTGTGATCGACCACTTCGATTTTTAGTCTTTTGTGGTCTGCCGTCTGCGTTTTGATATATTTTTTTTAATTTTGCGTGTTGAATATGAATCTATGTTTTACTTTATACCTAACTAGTTGTTGCCCGCAGCTTCGCCCGCGCGGTCTTAATAAATTTTCACGGTTCAAACTTTTATATCCTATTTTATCACCTTGAGGTAAAATTTATTAAAACCTTTTTTTAACGGATGCCTACGTCATTACAGCTATCTGCATGCCAAATTTCAGCCCGATCCGTCTAATGGTTTGGGCTATACATTGATAGATCACTTTTCAGTTAGTCCGTCAGTCACCTTGGAGTTTTATATATATAGATTCTTAAGAAGGTGGAGTTTTCTTTACAAAATCATGACAGATGTTCAAAAAATAAACATACATTAACACAGTGGAGACCCTGACACCCGAGCTAGTTTTTACTGTGACGCGGGAGTCAGTTGTTTCCCAAACAATTAGAACTGATTTCCTATGTTGTGACACGGACAGACTTACAGAATTATTTTAGCCAAACTTCAATCAGATAAACAATGTACACAGCTTTGTTAATAGCTATGATAATACGTAAGGCTTTGTAATTAAATTCTCTTTTATGTTTTCTCACCATATTTAATAAGGGGGCGTCCATAAATTACGTGAGGTGTTTAAGGTGGAGAGGGGGCCAAGTAAAATCTTTCCAAATCTCACTTTGGGGAGAGGGGGGGTTTTAATAAATATTACGTAATCAAAAAATCCTGAAAATTGTCACACGAAATTTATGGACGTCCCCTAAGTAATTATGGAGGTATGTATAAGAGCTATTTACTTAATTGTTTACCAACCATATTTAATCAGTGAATATGATTTGTCTTTACATTGAAATGTCAACAATATTAAGACTTTTGGTTATATTTTGTTGAATACTAAATATTTATGTATCTGACCTATTAGTCTGGTACATAAAATTTATGGCAAGTATCATCATAATCCGTTCAGCGGTATTCGCGTGAAAGAGTAACAAACCTTCCTATAAACTTCGCGTATAAACAAGTACGATGAAATCCCCTAGTAAGTAATTAATATAACAAAATCAATATACACGTGTAAGTTATAAAGCAAATATATATATAATACGATTCAACGTCTTATAGTTTTGCTGCGATTGCTATTTAACTCAATTCAACGAAGAACGTGATAGGATGTCTCAAATTAAAAACAGCAACACTAAACGAGAACTACGAATGAAATGTATCTGGGTAGATTGATTTTTTTTTTTTTGTAGTAAGCAACATTACGTTTAATAATTAGGGTAGTTTAGATGTTTGGATGTATACTTTACTTACTAGTTACCTACCTTACGTTAGTACCTTTACTTTTGTATATGGACTTGATACTTCAGTTTGGGCTTTGTGGGAAATTCGGAATTGAGTAATATAAATCTGGGTGTACTTAATCTATTGTAGAGGTAATGTTTGTAGATTTTTGTATGTGGTAGTCGAGCACGCTTCGGCACGAATTGGGCCAGCTCGCACCGGGGAAGTACCACACCCCCACAGAAGACCGGCGTGAAATAGCATTCTGCTGTGTTTCGTTCGGTGAGTGGGGGAGCCGGAGGCCCATATCCTTTTCCTTACCCTCCCCAGTCCTTTCCTTTATTCCTATCGCCAATCCTTTCTTAATCCCTTCCCAAAAAGTCGGCAATCCATTTGTAGAGGCGTAAGGTCTGCAATGGACCTTATGCCTCTCCAAATGTTCATGGGCGGTGGTAACGCTTACCATCAGGCGTCTCACCAGCTCCATTGCCGACTGTAACATAAAAAAAAAAAAATATATTTTTGAGGGTTTTATGCGAAAGAGTAACAAATAATTTTTATAATAGTCAACTGTGTCTTGTAAGTTAACGGAAACTAAGGCGGCTGAAAAGAAAATAATCATGGCTATGATATCATTTCTTGAACTATAACCTTTGACACTTTATAACTCTCATCTGTTTGGTTACGTTAGTGCTAATAAGTATAAGGCGTTTTGGTGGGTTGAAAGAAAGAAAGAAAGAAAGAAAGAAACATTTATTTGTCAGGGACAGCACAACACACCAATGATAGAAATTATACAAATAAGAAATAGATACAATTACACAACGTAAATATAGAATTAAACAAACGAAAAATACCAACATCAGAAATGAGGAGTGTGTCATAATGACCCCAACAAAAAGGAGACAACTCAGCCTATGCTGTAATGCTGAGAACTTTGGCAGCGCTGTTTTTCAGTGTCCCCTTTATGAGTTAAGGTTTCGAGTGGCGACGCAATGGGTAACAGAATAAAAAA
>NC_052127.1:2964763-3010782 GCF_012273895.1 Zerene cesonia
GCAAAGTGAAGGCGCCTGCGGTGCTCCATATTTAGAGTTCGGGCTTTATTAAGAAATGGCGTGATGTGTTCCCTTGGTTGAGATTTTTTATGTCGACTGAGCTGGTGGTTCGCCTGGTGATGTTGATTGTTTGATCACCACCGCCCATGAGTATCCGTAGATGCTCAGACCTCTGATAATGCGCTGCCCGCTTTTAAGGGATAAGGGATAAAGAAAAGATTGATGACGGAAAGAAGAAATGGACTGGGAAGGGCTAGGAGAAGGAAATAGGCCTTACGTATACCTACGTAATAGTTAACATTAATTATATTTATATAGTTATAATTATAAAAATAATATCGTCATCGAAATTCAAGTATCTGTTTATTCATCTAGACTTCGTTTAAAAACGCTTATCGTCATTATGCAAAAGAATAATATAATTTACTACCGGTTCGGAAAACAGTTCCTCTCTCTGTTTTCTCTCTCTCTTACTTTTAGAATCATATTACTTCTAATCTACACCCTCTCATATTCTATCATATTTTTTTTATAATATTAAATATAGAAATTTATGATTTAAGTTTATCACTCTAAAACAGCTAGACCTAAACAAGTGGCATAATGAATAATAGGATAGCATAGAATAGATTACTCAATGTACGGAAATGACGTAAGCTTACGACATGCTAATAGCGTCAGCGTATCGTATTTAAAATTGATACCCAAGTATCAATTTATTCTATTCCATGAAATGAACCGCAGGAGACGTATAGCCCAAGAGCCCACGACGTCCAGACCTTTCTTCTTTTATAAAAGTTGAAAGTTTCTCTGTACATGTCTCCTATAAGAACGATCAGTGACTATAGAGTTTGGGTTGTTCTGAATTAATTTCGGTACAACGATCGCTAGATATATAGATATATAAAGATAGTGAGGACATAACACATGGTGCAAACAACACAATTTCAGTCAGTACAAAACAATTCATAGGTATTACTACAACATACCACTCAAGGCTCACTTCAAAAGTTTACCTCAAAAGGGGCAATGTTTGCGTAGTAGCAGCCAGTTGAAAATTGTTGTCTAAGCTACTTGCATTGATTGTTTTGCAAGCGCTTCAGATTACCGCATAATTCCTGTCTATTGCAAGAATCTAATAACCTTGTTTCAATGTTTTTGTTTGGTTTGTAACCGACGTTCTCAATAACGGAGGAGTCTTATTCCTGACTGTATAGTTTTATAACTTTGTGGATGCCGATTGACGTGAAACTCTTTGTGTTTGATAGACCTATAATTATTTTTGAAAAGACGTGTAGTTACCGGCGAGCGCTCCCAAACTTTAACGTATCTTTAATTTTATAATAACTTGAGTACAAGTATTAATTTATTTTTCCACATTTTTTTTCCACAATCTAATGCAATATTAGCGTAAACACTGATGAACCTAATCTATTAAGGGAGGTGAAACCGCGCTTCGTAGCTAGTGTTCCTTCGAAATTCAGGTTATTCCAGGTGTGTTACTAAATTTAGTTGATAACTCGAACCGCAAGCGATTAATGAAATTACTGCCAGAGGTTAAAGGATCATGCCAAAGTTCACAATATCATTTTAGGTAACGTTGCTTTACTTTCGATTGTTGGACGAAACTTTGTGATGTATCTATTTCCGTTTCATATTAAAATTGTTAATTGGTTTAAGAATAAAGCCCTAAAAGAATACACTTTTTTCTTTATTAATTTTTCAGCATTTTATGTATTGCCTATGTCACTCTCTAGATAAAAAAATAAAAATAAAAATAAATAATTAAATATAACCAGATCCACACAAATCATATCATATAATCGCTCTATAATGACGTAGAAGAAAGACAAACAAACTTTTCGCTTTAAAATTATCAGAGAGGCTGTACATACTGATGCAACATACTGTATACCTTTATACAGTTCACATACCCAGCACTCCTTTTCTTTTAAATAAAAACTTTCAAATCAAAAAAAAATTAAGCAAAAAATCCTAAGACAAATTGTGGTGAAAAATTAGATAAAAAACATATTTTTTTTTATCTCAATACTTTACTTTATGTTAAGCAGAAATTCCTTTATGTAAATCCAAAGACGAATTGCAGTAAAATAAAACTGTTATTAAAAATGATTATTTCAAAGTTCAGTGTCCTTAAAGTGATACTCAATGAAGTGATTTGGCACGAAATGGGTCAAGCCGAAGCCAGACCCTTACGATTGACGTGAGGTGAGTGAATATTGGTTGTGGTTCATTTGACAAGCCTCTCCATTGCTTGAAATGATCAAGTAGTTAAATCTTTGAGACACTTCAACATTTTGTATTTGACTGTAATTGTTAAAATATATGAGGAATTTCGTTTTTAGGGCACTAAAAACAAACAGTTTTTTCTATAAGTTTTTATCGTATAAGCTAAAATACCATTATAGTCTATTCGTCACCTTTTTAGCTACGAAATTTCAGTCATTTAGTAACAGTTCATTTAAAAAGTGTAATATATTCAGTTCTGCCTTCGCGGCTTTACTAGTGCATTTCCTATTGTCGAATTTAACAGCTGATGTCCCGTGTACACATTTCCAAGTCTTATATGTATTTTTATTAACTTTCGTTGTCCATATCTACTTCTATCGCTCTACAAAATTTTATGAAAATTGGTCTACGTAATTGGTCTAGCGTCTAAACGCTTCGGCGTAAAAGTGTGACAGTAGTCAGAATTACGATGGCATTCAAAATATAAGTAGTTAGGGCTAAATAAAACCAAGAAATTTTAAGTCATCTGTTTATTTTCAACTATCATATGAGTCACATAAATAGTTTCAATTTATTTAAAACACCAAAAATATTAACACGGAGTGTTCTACTTTGCTTTAAAACAAAAAGGACGAAGTTAAAAACAGTGAAGATCCATATTTTATGCCACTTACTGAACTCGGCAGGTTTAACTGGGGCTTCAATAAAAACTTTAAATGAAAGTCCAGACTGCGCGATTCTTACTCACCTTTTACTGTATGACTTTTAAGGAAAGAACGGAGAAATATTTTTCACAGGATATTCAGTCTGTATGTACATTAAAATTTAAACAACTTAGCAATCTTTTCAAATAAAACATAAATGAAGCATGTTCAAGAATCAAAAGTTCGACGACATGTGACATCTGCCAACCCGCACTTGGCCAGCGTGGTGGATTGTGGCCTGAACCCTCATAGGAGGCCTGTGTCCCAGCAGTGGGACCATAATATATGGGCTGCTGATGATGAAGCATTGTAAAACAATTATAAGTAATAAACGTTGTAAGAAATTGTTCGTCCTTTTTGTTGTAAGAGCAATATTGTTTAACAATATTAAAACTATGTCTAAGAAGAATCAGACTTTGAGAATACAGTGGTAGTTATATAGCATTATCGACTTGTTTCATTCAATAAGTTTCTTTCATTTAAACAAATTTTAACTTTAGACTTTTTTTTTCTATTACAAATTATAATGAATACACAATGCAATTAAGATGGAATATTTTAAAATTAAAATGAAGGCAAAGAATGAACTATTTTTCACTATCAGAGATATTATTGAATAGAACAAGACGATGATACTAAACGACTTACCTAAACATTAGATACGTAGGTACTTAATTTTAATAGTATATATTAAAACAAAGACGCTGGAAAGAAAGATGGTTAATGATACAAAGATGAATAAAACTACATTATTTTCGTATAATAAAAATGAAATTAAGTTCGAAAACACCCTCTAAAGTTTATTAACCTGAACTAACTACAATATTCTGCAGACAATAAAAAATATACATTAATTAATGTTAAAATTTCTAGACGTTAAATGAAAACTTTCATTCACTTTCAAAAATTTCATTGGTTAATAAAATATTTAAGGAAAAAGTTCTACAGTTAAAGCTCATTCTCCTACGATCGAGTAGATATTATAAATTTATAATATACACGGTGGGTTCTATTCTGATTTTAAACATTTATAAGGAAACAAAAACGATTATACATTTATTTCAATTACTGATCACATTTCTAATTTCAGCGGGAAACGGTTTAAAGTACAAGTAAATACTTGGTTGTTTTTTTTTAAGTTTGTTAAAATATTATGAAGTTACAAGATAACCCGCATCATTTAATACTGTTTTCGAAAACACAATAATTTGTTTCATGCTTGAGTATGAGCGAGACAGCATATATACGTAAGCCGGTGTGCAACAGAGAGAGTATACAATCGGCCATTTCGAAAATCGATTCTTTAACGATGCGGGTTATATTACCATGAATATAATGAATGATAAAATAACTACAATAAATAATGGCACAGATCACTTATGTATAAAAGACGTAGAAAGTTTGGTTTGTTTAGAAAAATAGTAATTCTAACAGTAACACTTATATTTAACACGTGCAAGCGTAATATTTATGTAATACTGATATTTACACCTAATAGTCTAAAAGAATTATCAAATAACAGTTTGTCTAAGATAAGTAAAGAAAGGAAGAAAAAGATAATATTCTCAACCAATTACATTAGCGGTTCTGTATTGGTATAGGAGCGTGCGGCATTTTTTCGTTATTACATTGCATCAGAATGTATATCTTGAAAATTGTTTCCCTCTAAGGAAATTGCTATGAGTTTTATAGTCTAGGAGATTGTTTTCACTTTCCAGATGCTATTTGTAATTAAAACTAAGTTTATCTCTTATTTTATCTATGAAGATATTTTAAGAACCATCCATCCTAATTTCGACTTATCAGAACAGGTATCAAAATACGAATGCAGGTTACTTTTTAAACAATTAGGAATCATCGATCTCACGTAATCTATGCAAATTTCCGTACTTATATTATTACAAAGAATAAAAACAGACATAGACGAGGGAGAAGACAATGGCCTATTGTATTGAAAATAAATTAAAAGGACAACTTACATCCAGATTGTAAAAACCCTCATTCAAATCCGTTTTATTCGCGAAATAAAACGAAATGGGCAAAGTCTATCGCTGTATTTTCCCTAAAATATATTATTTCTGTGTTCCTCCTCTCCTCCCTTCTTGTATTTAATGATTGGATTTATCGCATAAAGAAGTCGAATATATGAATAATACATAATTCATTAATTAACAAATTGATTATTCAATTTTAAATACGATTGTATTGGAATTTTTAAAACGCTTATAATGGATTGATTTGCAAGTTGTATATGTAAAAGACAGACGTCTTAACGTGTTACGTAACGAAGGGGTTTACCCCCCATAACAAGTTATCACTTCGAAAAGAAACTATCACTCTCATATTGCCTTATATTAAAATATCGCTTTGTTAATAAAACTCTCTGCTTATTGAAAGCGTTCTTAGAAAAACCACTGCAAATAAACGAAATTGTGATCATTTTTGCCAAGTGTAAGTTTTGTGCGGAACACGGTACAATATTGAATCCGCAAAGCAAACAAGACATTGGCTTTTTAGCCGTCAATATTTATACAACGAACGATAAAACTTTCAACCTTGAGTACGCAGAAAAATACTGAAAATCAACAATATTGGTTGACATCGTGCTATAACAGAAAATACAGATTCAGAAGTCTTAAGTTATCTCTATTATAAATTATAGGTGGTAGAAAATATATGGAGATTGGAAAACAAGTAGGAGTAGGAAACTAGGTATGGACATCTTAATGATATTGACTAGATATACATAAAATTTTTAAATAATTTTCAAATTAAAATACACAAGTAAAATATCCTAGATACTAGAGAGTGTATAAAAGATAACAATAGGGAATAAATAACCTTATTCTAATAATCGAATTAAAACTTCAAATCCATTGTGATCGAGTTATGTTTTATTCCTTTAGGTGATAAATAGATTAATTTTTTATTGAATCACGACTACAGAAGTTAATATGCAAATTCAAATGTAATTAATGTATTATAATTATGACAGAATGTCGCCATTATAGAAACTCAATGGCATATAATTATAAAATTAATTGACCAAAGATATTTAGGCTTGGTTATTTGTATACTATATAAAAATATAGATTCATAATAGCTATTTCTACTAACAAATGCAATACATTAATGTGGTTACTAACCTTTTCATGTAACGCAAAATGGCGGGACGATACTGTCGACGTTCGAACTGCTGTAATAAAATCCGAGTGCATTTTGTGGTCATTCAATGATATTTGCGATTTGCATTCGATACACATTTTATCCATTTATATACAATACTAGCGGTCTGCCCCGGCGTCGCCCGTTATACATATATAGGCTATAATAGGACTCGGGGATCACGAATAGGTATATCAAACAGTGAAAGAATTTTTGAAATTGATCCAGTTGACTAATCGCTACTCAGGTTAAAGCGTCTTAACAAAAGAACTCTTTTTTATATTAATAAGTATAGATTCAAACAATTTAAAATATTTCATAATTATGTAAAATCCAAGTAAATTAAGAAACAAAACAGTGATTTCGATATATTAGTTTGTAAATTCGTATTGCATGTTTCACGTGGGTACGTAGATACTTTAGAGTACGTGCAGATTTTCGCAGGATTTCGATTTCGATATGTCGTTGATGCAAATCTTTTGCAGCAATTCACGTGCGATGCTGAGAGAGATATGAGTCCGCGAGCTGGCTAGCTTCGATGGCTTTGTTTCCTGTTAAAATAACTTTCATTAGTAATAATGATTGGCAATTATTAAATTTTCTCACACTATTTACTGGACGCTCGTCTGTCTTCGACTAACGTTGGCTACATTTATCATTTACTAGACGCTCGTCCCGGCTCCGCCCGGATATCAAGATTCCTGTTTTATCCCAAGGGAGCATTTAATCTGAATACAAAGTATCCCATCACCCAAGTCAGTCACATCCTGCCTATATATAAAATTTCATCAAAATCCGTTCAGTAGTTTCAGCGTGATTGACGTACAAACATCCAAACAAACAAACTTTTACATTTATAATATAAGTGTGATATTTTCTGTATGTACATAACAATTCTTTTCTACAAAAAAAGGCACTGACGTTCTTCGGGGAATGTTCACTCTATCTAAAACAAAATGAAATGACAATAATTTCTTATCAAATATAAAAACAATCACGCCAATCGGTTGCATCCACATAGTTATCGGGCAACAAAACCAAAAAAATAAATGCCATCGAATTGAGAACATATTCCTTTTTGAAAACGTCATCAAATTACAAAGTTGTGTTTATTTATACCTATAGTATTATGTTATCTGTGGTTATGTCAAATATAACTCAAGAACTTCAGAAAGGATAAACAAAAATTTATTAATAAGCTAAATCAAAAACAAAGCATTTAAATAGGAAAATAATGTAAAAGGAAACAGCAGAATTTACAAGCTACTATTTCTCGTCGTATTAGTTAAATCATGACATATGCTCATAAGAGTATATTATAAAACGTATTTGTTCATCTGTGAAGTGGTGTACTTATATTCGCATATAAATGTTTATATGCCCCATCAATAATATAACGCCAGTGTTTCAAGGAAGGAAAATTAAGACAATCAGTAAGTAGATACATCTTCTATCTCCATTAACGACCAAAAGCCGATTTAACAATGAAAGTTAAGCCAAGGCACGTTTAAAAATGTAAAAAAAAACTTGTGTCCCAAAAACACAATTATAACGTCGCTTGATTCGGATATATTTAATATTCACTTTGCGTATAATGCTCTGTTTCACATGCCCTCGGTTTTCACCCTTTATGAATTTAGCTTGTTGAAATATCAACGCTTTACCATAATTTCGTGACATTCTCACTAGTCCGTTGAAATGTCACATTGGGGTTGCGTTTTTCAGAGGATCCAATTTTAACTGGTGGATTGATGACCACTACTAATCCCTCCCCCGTCTCTACACATCCATCATATAAAATTACGTCCTTTATGAAACGCATGCCAAGAACATTAAAATGCATTTCAACGGAGAAAACGTCAGCTATATGAAGTCAAACATTATTTGTTTGTTGATCGAAAAATAATTAAAATGTCAAAATTTTCACTGCATATTTTTCGAGCTTTTTTCTTCTCATATTTTCCCCGTAGTTGTATACGTGGAAATATACTCAATTTATTTCGTTACATTTTTGTATTTTGCACTTTTAATGGATTGGTATTCACGGGAAATACACGCGTAACTTTTAAAAGAGTCCTGAAGTGGTGTGGATAAAATCTGAGTCAAATCTAAAGAATCTTTTAACTTGTGATTAATGTTTTGTCTTTTTCGTACTTGGTAATAAAGGCAGAAAAAGCCAACAATAAATTAAAGTCTTTTAAAGGTTCGAAACATTAATAATTAATCACGCTACCATGCCGTTATAAACAATTTATAAATAGCATGGTAATAGAAAACACAGAAAAATAAAGGAAAATATTACACTTAAAACAACCGCCTGTAGACTGACTACTAATATTTGATAATAGCTATAAAGATATTTATTTATAAAGTTTACAAACATCTAATTGCGTGTGATAAATGTGTTGTTAACGTAAGTAGAGACTCCGGATATGAATAGAATAGGAGAATCACAGATCACATAATACTATACTTGTAGTAGAATAATAAAAGTAAAAAAAGTACATGAACCTGTGGACCCTTTGTTATTTATTAAATTACACAAACTTCAAATGTGAATTCATACAGAAATTGTAGTGCATTTCTCGTTAAAAAATCTGTTATTTTTGCTTCAAATCATATCGGTGGAGAGTCAGTGATAGTTCCCTTTTCATCGGATTTAATTATATTTTTTGCTTTTTGGTGTTCGGTTCATTTGTTTTCAGAAGTGAACCTGTGTTTTATTTTCTACATTCACTTGAATTCGTCGAGCATTATTTATTCTTCAAGTTTTTGTCATTTATATTTTTATATATTATTTGTTATTTAAGATAATAAACTTATGTTTCCTGAGAACATTTTTTAAAGTGTGCTATAATGTATACATAAAATATCAATTGTACGTTTGAATATGGAACTATTTAAACTATTATAGAAAACAGCTATAGCTTTAAGTCGCTTATTACCTATTATGAATTTCATAACTACCGCTTATCGAATCTATCTGAAATTGGACCTTCAGACGCAATATTTAAGAAAGCTGATGTTATTTCCATTCGATTTTATTGTAAAGTTCTAAAACACCACGTCTCACATTTACGTCACAGTCAAAAAACTCATTAATTAAACCGGCCTGTCCCTTATAAATCACCTCCAAACCTCACAGTAGGTAGTAGGAAGTACTATGAAGCAAAATTTAAGCTCGCCTTTCAGATCGTGACGCGCTTGCGAAATAAAAGATTATCACGTAATCCAGGTGGATCTCTGTCAAGTTGTCTATTCATGAAAAATGTGGGCTGTGACGTAGGTCCCTTGTTTACGACGACATATAACAAACTATGTTATAATGTTTGCAATTTTGGAGATATTTGCTGCGTGATATTGGGATTTTATGTAGACCTGGTACGTACCTACGTATATTAGTTATACAAATAAAAAGTGTTGTTCTATTAGCGTATTCGATTGATCTCATGATTCCTCACTTATAAATGATAGAAAGAGTTTACTATGAAATCTACTTCAATGGAAAAATGCACGTTTCGAAGGCTAAACACTATCTTAATTATAGATACAGTCCCAATCCATTATGTACTTAAACACAAAACTTTAAATTAATATTGAATATAATCGTATCTATAATAGATATCTAGTCCAAGCTATTGTCGTAGAGTATTCTTCAAGTGGAATTATAAAGTAACAAACTAATATCTTGTTCAAACTAAAACACTGAAGCATGTTTATTGTTTAGTAAAACTTTGTCTCCATTTGAAGTATCGAATTAATATCGTTTTTGAAGTGATCCTGTCTCATATTTTATTGATCAGTGATTGTCGTTGTGCTTAATCCATAGATATGTATAAATTAGGATGGATTGGCAAGGAATTCAGCGCTTTATGGATGAATGTGGTAGTCGAGCACGCTTCGGCACTAATTGGGCCAGCTCGCACCGGGGAAGTACCACACCCCCACAGAAGACCGGCGTGACATAGCATTCTGCTGTGTTTCGTTCGGTGAGTGGGGGAGCCGGAGGCCCATATCCTTTTCCTTCCCCTTCCCAGTCCTTTCCTTTATTCCTCTCGCCAATCCTTTCTTAATCCCTTCCGAATTTAAAGTCGGCAATCCATTTGTAGAGGCGTAAGGTCTGTAATCGAGTTTACGCCTCTACAAATGTTCATGGGCGGTGGTAGCGCTTACCATCAGGCGTCCCACCAGCTCCATTGCCGACTGTGACAAAAAAAAAAAAAAAATAAAAAAAAAAAAAATAAAAAGAAATTTCAAAGAAATTGAGTAATTAACTCAATTTTGATAAGTTCAACCGAAACTTATCTCGATTTTGTGTTCATTATAGCGAACGGTAAAAATAAATTACATTTAGTTTATTATAATAAAGAATTTAAATTTTACAATGGTTAATGAGATCGTTTTTTTATTATGCACAAAGTTAAGCTATTTGGAATTGCAAAATTGTTTCGAAATAGAATTCATAAATATAAAAAAAATATGATTGAAACAATAAAATAACGTTATTTTAACAAGCGCATAAATTTTAACGAACACCATTTTATATTATTTTGTTTTATGTTTCTTGAAAAACTTCGAGAAAAGACGTCTATTAATTGTTATCATATTTTTATACATAATTTCATTTTCACGTGAAATGAATTATTTCTGTAGTTATTATTTTTCATGTGAACATTTTCAACCGACTTCAAAAGAAGGTACCGTATTCGTGTCGTTCGTGTTTGTTACCTCATAACTGGGTGAACAGTTTTTAATATTTTTCTATTATCTGAAAGCTGATTCATCACATATGGTCCATTTAAATTTCGTCTAATTCTGACAATAAAAAAGGTGATTTAGTGTATTGTTAAAAAATTACGTATGGTTGTAAGTTCTGTATATTTTTTCACTTATTTCCTCTTAACAAGCCTTTGTATATTGTTCTTTAATTGCTATCTAAATATGTATACATATTGCATATCTTAATATTTTCATCAGATACATGTTCGATTGCTGACTCTCAAGTTCTCTATAAACTTTGATTCTCGGAATCATAAATCATTGCATAATTCCCAAACTACTCTGGGATTATCTGACATAACAGCGGCTTAATTAATCACAATATATTATATTGGCTTTATATTTATTGTTAAGTACCTATCAGTTATAATATCTAATGAAAAACAGTAATTAAAAGGGCCGCAATTTTCAATTTAGGGACTGTAAATGTTTCTAAATGTTTAAATAAATGTTTCTAAAACCGGTTCGCGTGAACTCTTTGAGTTTGATAGGAAATTGTTGTCATTTTATCTTATCCTGTATTTTAAAACTGGTGTGGCCCCCCCCCGGGATAACAGTGCCCTTTTTGTAGGACATAATTATTTTTCATGCGGTTAAAATAAGTATAGTATCTGAATTTATTTATATCGATAATTAAGAAACAATAACATGTCAATCAACATCAATAACATTTACTCATAGAATTTACGATGTCATTCACACCTATAAAAGTGTTTAATTATCTGTAACTACTATAACAATAAATTGCTACAACCGAATTTAATTTCGTTTAAAAAAGAAACATAAAATACACATCTGGTTACACATCTACTGAAATACTCAGTACATTTGTAAGCGCTAGTCTTTAATCAAATTTGTAAGTCATTTTCCCTGAGCTTTAAGGTTGGGCCGGATTACTATCAAGGCAAATTACTTCGAGATGATGTTTTATTGAACTATTTTATGAGACAGTGACGGTTTCATTTACACAGTGACTTCATGACGCGGTTTTAAAATAACTTTAAGGCAAACATTTTTAAATCGCACACATTTTTATAATTTTAAATATTTAACGTTTAAAAATGTCTATTGTAGAAAATTTTAACTCAAATTTTAAAATGTAAATAGTATCAAATTATAACTAAAATACATGCTTTAATGTGAATACTCTTTCTGCTATTCCTAAGTACTTTTTCAACAATAAAATTAAACTTATTCCCTTCGAAAAGACAATGTTATTTTTACCTGTTTTCCCACTTTCTTCGCGTGTTTCTTGTCCCTGCTTTCTTTGAGTCTAATCTGTTTCAGGATTCCCACAAGCAGTTCATCAACATTATGCTGAATGCCTGAAGACGTTTCTATGAACTTGCAGTCCCGTGATGTCGCTAAGGCTTTTCCCTCTGAAAAGAATGATGTAGATAAGCACAAAAATACTAAAGTAGTAGTTCTAAATATTAGACTACTTATAAACAAGTTCTATATAGATATGTTTCATCTGAAGCAGACACAAATAATCATAGATGACTGTCAGACTGGGACAATTTGTAGAATTATTAAAAATGCGTTTGATGCAAAAACCTCAAAAATTCTCAAAAAACATTACGCATATTATATGTATGGGTGGATTTTATATGCTGCCAATTAATAATTAGCTGAAGGAACTATATGTATCTTGCCTAATTTTGACAAAACCAAATTTATAGAAGAAATAGAAACTGAAAAATGGGAAGAAAGAAGTGTAACGATATTTTTTATGGAACTTTTTTCATGTCGAAGCAAAGCGAAAGCGCGCCCTTTCAACATTTACGTTTGTAGTCTTGACATTTTCAGTCCTCAAATACGTCAAAATGGCAAATACTATTATAATACGCCTACACAAAAATGTATAGCAACCTTTCGCAACCAATATTATTAAGTCAATATAATTGAAATTCAATTTTGTAGCATTCAACGATAGACTGACCGCTTTAGTGCTCAAGTATCCTTAGCGCTAATTAAGCGGCACTTACTCAGAAATGGGTTATGCAGTGTATTCTAGTACCATCAGTTTCAGAATAACGTTTGGAATCTACTACGCTTGGTACAGGCATAAATCATTTTCATTAATGACTAGCTGGAAGGTGCGGCTTCATTCGTGTGCCCGTCTAAAATGTAGCCCATAAGATAATACAAAGTACAATTTATCGCACTATCAAATTTCATATATTTGATGTTTTACAGCAAGTTAAGATTTGTTTTATGGATAATTTTTAATTAATCTGCTTTCACCTTAGTTTGTACAGACGAATAGATTTTTTTTAGGAATATTTACGATATAAAATTTTATCGACAACAACTTACCGTTAGTGGAGACTTGTCTCGCTCGTGCCAAGTCCGCTTTATTACCAACTAGGACCACAGTTCTCTCCACCGTGAACTGCTCCCTTGCTAAATAGGACAGCAGTTCAGCGGCCCTGGTGAAGGAGCTCTTGGCGACCACAGAGTATACAACCACGCACGCGTGCGGCTCGTACGTTGATAGACAGTTTTCGACCTGGCAACATCAGTATTAAAATTATATTTTTTTTTTATTTTTAGGTCTCCTTTAAACCTTTTTTCGTTTTAGATTTTTACATATACACATGTATATTCTTTATGTATAACTAATTTTTTATATATTCTGTTTAATGATATGTATAGGTTTAAACAATATGAAATCGAGTGTCATAAAGCCTAAAATTTCTCTTATACTACTAAACTTAAATAGCTTATGAATCTGTTTTATGGAAGAAAATCAACAATATTAAGAATCAGATGCTCAATTAATGTAAGGAATAAAGAAAATAACACAAAATTTGTTCGCCCTACTTAATCATCAAAAGAATGGGAACAAAGAAAAAATTCAATATTTTCTAATTACCAAATCCTTTCAGGCATTCAAGCGTTTATTTATTCTAATTAGCGTTTTTCAGCATGATTTAGTAAAACAGATCATACAACTTTGTTGAGTTGTTATTAATAGTATAACGAATACTAGTTTGAAAATATATGAATCGTGAAAAAGATACACGTTATTATATTCGCTAATTACGTATACTAAGGATTTATAGTACATACATAACAATATCTAATATATACATCCCTGAAGTTTTTTTTTTCAATTTGATAAATTCTATTAACTCTATGTGTACACCCTTGACTGACAGCGCGCCAACCTTTGCCATCCGCACGCGCGTTTTTTAAAAGACACAATACCAATTAGCGGCGCGATATAAGCCAGCTTTGCAAAAATAGGGATGTCAACAACCAGTTTAAGAAAAAAAAATGCATTCGTCGTATGATCAATTAATTATTAAAAATAATATAATAGTACACCACATTTGGGACACCTATCTGAACAACAAAAATCAAAATAATACTTTGACTTAAAAGTATTTCTTATGACATTGCGGACAAATGTGTTTGCCTGATGATAAGTGCGTCCGTGAACATTCGCAAAGGTAATGCTTTTGTGAATGCGGTGCCCATTTTTAAGTGGTAAGGGATAAGTAAAGGATTGATAGCTAGTAAGAAGGAATGGACTGGAAAGGGTGAGAAAAAGGAAACGGGCCAAAACGGAAAGTCTGATAAAATGCTTTGTGATTCAATAACCATTTTAATATACCATAGAATACCACACTTTACCATATAAATACAATCAATGGTATTAAACACCAGCTCATGGCATAATTTATTGAATTTTCAATTATAATGGTTATTGATGGTAGCGTTTCTTTACTTGATTGTACATAAAAAACAGTTTGATTAAAAATTCAAACACTTTCATTAATTTTCGATACTAATGCTAAATTTAAATTAAAAATAAATACGAATCGTTGGACGGAAATAAATTGACCAGGCATTTCATAACGAAAATAACAGATTTTTTGTACATTTGGAAACAAAAGGGCTTAATTAAAAGATAAAACTTTTATTCTATCAACAAAAAGCCGACTTATACATTTTTCACGGACGTTCGTTTATTGCGCTACGATTTTTTAACATTGAACCTTTTTATAGTAACGTTTTTTTATTCATAAAATTTTAACAACGCTGTGAGGAATAAAAAATATAATATATCGTCTCTTTAATTTTAATTTTTTTAATTCATTTTAAATCAGCTATATTTAAGTTGCGACCAATGCAGCGAACATCTATTTTTTTGCTAACAACAAACCACTACGAATGTTTTAGTTACTGATGACTTCTATATAGAATTGTTTTAGCAGAATACCAAGAATTCTAAATCTTACAAATATTATATTTCAAATATTATCAAATTTAAAATGTACCCATAATGTTCTATTATTACATTATAGATAGGTAATACAAGTTACCTAAACGCCTCCATCACTTCAAAATATTTCGAAAACGAAATAGCTTTCGATCTAATATTTTATAGTAAATTTTCGCTGACTATATAACATTAAACAAAATCTTAGCATATGTGGTTCACGGCAAAATAATTCCAAACCCGTAGGAGCGGATAGTTAATATCGAACTGACTCAAATAGCGAGTTTGTGAACTCCATTTAAGTTAATAGTTAATACTGCATCGTTAACTAACCGATAGCTCTAGTTATTAATATTACAAATTTCATTCATAATTTCATAATTTCAAACTTAATATTTTGCCTTTATTATAAAAACTAACGTTTCTTAGCAGATACTGAAGAATTAGGAGATTATTTATTTATTATATTATATTAGCGGTTCTCGGGCCTAGTATGTGATATATATAAATAGAAGCACGGATAAAACAATACTATACGCAGTTGTATAAGGCCAGGTTACCTTCTTCACCGACTATTACATAAATACGTTCAATACTCACAGACATTTCCGTGCTTGGATGGTCGATAAATATCAGCTCCGATTCCTCTCCATCCAAAAGCACCGACACTGATTTCTCCCCAAATTCATCATCTGTAACAATGCTGACGTTCAACAAGATATCTCGAATCATTTCAGTTTTGTGGTACACACCGTGAAAAGGATAATAAAGAATAAAATAAAATAAACTAAATTATCGCAATAAAAGTGGATGTGCTAAAATGGAAAGCTCAGCATTTGCTGAAGAAAAATGTATAATACTGAATTTCGATGTGAGTGTTGGATTACTCTGTATTTAGTGGAATGTTCTAGTAATAGCATACATTACTGTTATGTCTAGCATGCTGGATACATATAGATAATATTGAATACGTTACTGCGAAATGAACAATAACTGATAATTATTGGCAGTTAAAATTGAACTTAACATGTTTTAAATTATTTATTGCGAATAAGGATGTTTCCGTGTAAATGTACTTTTATCATTTATGGTATTTACGTAGCAATAAGCTCTGTTGCATCTCTTTTATGCCATTGAGAAAAAATTTAGATAATCACTAGCTGCGCCCCGCGGTTTCACCCGCGTAAGTCCGTATCCCGTAGGAATATCGGGATAAAAAATAGATGTTGGCCGATTCTCAGACCTACCCAATATGCTTACCAAATTTCAGAGGAATCGGTCAAGCCGTTTCGGAGGAGTATGGCAACGAAAACTGTGACACGAGAATTTTATATATTAGAGAATATAGATAAATATAATACAGCATGTGACAAATAACTTTGTGTCTCGATGGATGAATGAATGTATGACTTTATTTGCACCAAACCAAAAAAGAAACTATACAAAGGGATAAAAGCACTTTACATGGTTACGCACTAAAGGTATGTATTTTATTAATAATAATAACTTCGTTATTCTTTGTTTGTTTATTTGATATTAGCATTGAGATAGGAAATGAAAAATTCGTAGAATATATTGTATGTAGACTTCATTTAATATTATGGTAAATAGAAAGAAGACAAAGAAAATATCTTATTAATAAAATAACATGATATTTCAGAACGAGTGTTGTGTTTCCGTTGTTGAAAATTGACAAAGATGTAAGTTGATATAATGAAGTCGAAATTTCTATGCAAACTTGAAGATAATTTTATTTTTTTGTTATTGCATTTTCATATTGTATCTACTAACTAACATTATCTTAAAATAACTATGATGTGTGCATTCATTGACTGTGGTAGATATACAAAATGGCGGCGATAATATCGTTATTTTACACGTCAATATAATAATATAAAAGTACAATAAAATACGTTATTAGTGTACATTCTATATAAATGAAATGAAAAAAAAAATCTAGGCCAATTTATTCCCAATCATAATAATTAATTAGATACTAGTAGTTGTTTCAAACCTAAAACATTGAATTCAGACAGCAAGAAAGCCACCAAGCTCATGTAATTGACAATGAAACAGTGACATATTCACTGCACGTATCGCAATTACGCGGGAAATCGCTTGAGGACAAATGTCAATCGGCGGACTTCACTAGAGAGTGGATGAAGTTTTCAATGCAAGAAGTTTGTATTATAATAATTGGGTGTAAAATATTTGCATGCTGTTTAATATAATTGGCTAGTGTGCTGTATGAATATTACCTATAAGAACATGTAAAAACCACATTTATGAAAATAAAGATCATTATTATTTAATTAGTTTGTCATAACTAGACTAAATTAAGAAAAAAAAACGACAATGTTACAAACCAAATTAATCTTGTAATTGATACTATAAAATATTTTCACATCATTGTATTCTATTACTAAAAAGGTATGATAATATCTTTTTATTCAAAGGTACATTTTCTTTGTTCCATTATGAAGAACCTTTAGTATCAATTTCATCATAAGTTCTCCGACTATTTTAATGAACTGAGCTTGAACAAGTAGGTTTAAATTGAGACAAGACAAGTTGTTTACGAAGTCGGTAAACTATTTGGGGGGGATAAGGCTACCTTTCGCAAGTTTATTGATGGGCTACAGCTAGCGGCTTGTTTAAAATGTGTAGCTATTAAACCAACCTTGCAATAGTGTATACACAAACAAAGTCGAGCCGGAGGACTAGTAAAATATAGATCCTGCTGAATAGTATCTGATTAAAATTAATTTTAATGCCTTCATTTCAAATTTTACAATAACGGACCAGAATCGATCGAGGCTTAATTTGAACAAATTTAAGAACAGGCCATTTTGAATGAAGCTACAAACAGCTCGATATTACAAACTAATTGCGAACTACATAATAACTCTGCTAATATTAACTGATTACCACGAAATGAACCACACTATCACTCTCCAATAAGACTGAAGCGGATAACCTCTACTTCATAAAATCAATCATCTCAAATAGGATTATAGGAGAAAATATCTTCCATAATGTTCTGGAACCGTTAAAACCCATTGAAATGACATCGATTGAAGTCAGTATCTCAATTAACTGCGCTTCACAGTTCAACGCTTCCATTCCACACCTACAACACATTGGCACTTTGATTAAAATTCTCTTACAGCATCGGAAATAATCAATTACAATTCAATTTAATGCCTGAAAGTAGATTATTATTTATTGCTCATCTATTAATTGCAACGATAATGAGTCGTGGTTAGTAGCAATGCGACATGACTGTTGTAAAATTTATACTTTTATTTGACATTACATATTATATTCATTTTTACATATTTATATATTTTATTTTCACCTATTAAAATATCATCTCCTCGTACAGCTAATTCAGTGTGTCCCCTGAACGTATTTAATTGTATTTGATCATTATATATGTAGCGGATTTTATCAAAAATAGATTCTTTACGTAGGCTAGGCGTTGCTACGGTTTGGCAAAAGACGCGGGTTCAATTTCCGCCTCTAATCAATGTTTTCTATTCTTTAAAAGGGTTCTATTTAAAAATGAATTTGAATGCTATAAAACTAAAAATTAATTTATTATAATTGGTAAAAACGATAAATTCTTCTTGTATTGATTGCAAATCGTCAAGGGTCTGAGTTTTCATCAATAATATTGACTATTTAGTGACAACTGCGACATTTTTCAAACGAAAATCAAATATATATTTTTTTGAAACGCATAATCTATGTCTGTTCATCTGTCCTACTAGTGTCCATTGATAGGAGTTTATGAAATTAAAAACTTTTTTAAGGATTTTAAACGCGATTTATTAATTATATTATTAACCCGACGTTTCCCATTCCCGTTTAAAATCCGTTAAAAAGTTTTTTAATTTTTAAATGTATAATACTCGCGTAAAATCAAACACAAGAAAATACTAGGAGCTGATGAATTTTTTATTACATTTTCTAAAGTGCAAATCTCTATATAACGCGATGCCATTTATTATCCAGTGTACCATCGTAGCTTCAATTTTACTCTCTATAAACTACCACGCTCGGTCGCTTCCGGGCGCCTACGCATTCGTTATGATTAAAATGTAATAGACCGTTTTATTGCTAAGCCTTTTCGGAGCCGTTTTATCATCGCTTTCTCGCAATTTCTATTTATATCTATTTATCGTCCTGTGAGTGTTTAGATTTGTTTCTGGTGACACATCTACTTGTGGAGTTTTACATATGTTCGAAATTAAAGTCTTTTATTTCACAGTTAATGTTGTGTTTTAAACCGGTTCAATTACTTTCAAATGTATGTTTATACTATCACCAATGAACGACCTAAGATATTGACTTATCTTTTTTAGATCTACCTGAATAGCTAGTACTGTTACATATTAAAGTTTTAGACATTATATAAAAATTTCCAGTCATAATGTTTGCTTTTAACCGATCGCTTTTACACATTTCCCCATTTAAATGACCGTCGACCCGGAAATGTTGCCTTACCAGGATACTCAAATTACTTAGGAGAATTAAAAACAGTTAACGACCATCCATAACTACCGAATACACATAAACGTCATTTCAACGGTCAGTCATGCCGAAGAAATTTAGTTACAAACACTGTGACATTTACATTTACATTTCATTTTGTGAATTTTAAATTTTCATTAATTCCAGGTGTCATGATAAAAGATCGCACCCAAATCTGTACGTACAGGGAGAGACCTTTAACTAATGTGAACTACGATAAAATATTAATACATGTTCATAAATATACCTAATGTAGGGGATCCGGATTAATATACCTACTCCAGAAATAACCGATACATAAAGTTTAGCTCATAGTTCTAGCGAAATTATTCTATGTTTTTATGGAGTTAGTGTAAGTTTTATTTAGTTTTATTTGATAACATTTTGGAGGTTTTAAGAAATAACTGTGATAATA
This sequence comes from Zerene cesonia, assembly GCF_012273895.1. Taxonomy (NCBI): domain Eukaryota; kingdom Metazoa; phylum Arthropoda; class Insecta; order Lepidoptera; family Pieridae; genus Zerene; species Zerene cesonia. Next base: position 2,984,844 of record NC_052127.1, read on the forward strand.
TATATGATATCTCAGGAACCACTGGACCGATTCGATAAATTGTTTGACCGTTAGGTATGTACGCGATCTCTAAGTGCTATGGACTATGTATGTACCAGGGGTGAAGCCGGGGTGAAACGCTATTGAATGTATAAATATTCTTATGTGTCTGTATAATTTGACATAGATAAAACCATTCAAAAGATTTGACTTGGATATATTTATCATGTACATTACATATTTTAATACGACATAATTAATTTTAGACAAGGTACGATCGACCCAGCCCTTACTTACTTGGAGCGTAAAAAAAATATCCTAAATAAAGTAAAATTTGGTCCGTTACCGAAAAGTTTTCTGACCTTGTGACCGTGCACGAAATTCTCTAATGAATTTTACTTTTATAAACGATTTTATTTCAAATTTAGCTCTCCGCCCGCGGCTTCGCTCGTATATACTAAAATAATGGATTTACGAAGATGAGGCAGTATGACATTAAAAACTTATATGCGTATTTCTCATCAGCTTTTTATTTTATCATAAAACCTATTTAGAAATCCCCACTTCTAATGTAATTTCATGAATTTATTGACTTTTTGACGACTATTGGTCAAACGACAACAATTTCCTATTAAACCCAAAAAGAATCACTTCAATCATTGAAAATCTACGGAGTTATCGAGTGGAAATGACAAAAAATACATTCGAATTGAAACACCTTCGTTTATGAGATCGTCGGTTGAAAAGAACAATTAAAAAGGAAGATTATGTTTCAAATACAACAATCAATACAATTAACAGAGTAACACGTAACCCACACGAGGCCACATGAAGAAAATTTTATCCCATAAATAGTTTATTAAGGGATACTCTTAAGATATATAACAGCAAAACACATTAGTCCCCAGAGGGACGAGATCCATCGCCCTTAAGTAATTTGTAACAGGTGCGGCCGACTCAAGAAAGCAGCAATCGCATTAACTCTAGTCCGAATTCGTTAATTTCAGAAATAAATTATCCCCATACACCACATGTTATAAATAATTAGCGTAAGAGGGCATTGTTACATACAATTTAATTTTATCACTTTTGTCGTTTGAAATTTTACAGAGCGACAACGCTCGAAATGTGTTTGTAATTAATTTAATTTATTATCTTTCCTTCTGAAACATTTCACGTATAAATGTAATGAAATTTTATTGATTACTTCATAAACTTGACGGCCCAATGTCTACCAATGTGTCGGTATTTCCATCTACCTTCGATATGGACTCCTTCAAAGAAAGAGCCTATAAGATCTTAAAGGGCCGGCGAATCAACTGCAATGCCCGTACCTCGTGATTGCTTATGGGCAGCGGTGATCACTTACCATCAGGAGCATCGCCTGCTCTTTTGCTGGTAGGTAGTGGTATAAAAAAAAAACCTAAAATACATTTTAGTTACAATAGTTTTTAATGTAAAAGTTTACGCAAACTTCAATTTGCAAATGGAATAATTTTCAGGACTAGCAACACCTTCCTTTAAATTTAATACGCAATCAGCTTTTCAGATTCGTCACATGTATATCACGGTACGTTAAGCATTGCAAGAAAAAGTTTACAACGTAAACGCAAAAAACGTTTACAATTCGTTCTACATTTCGCCCCGCGGTGGCTGGTAGAGATGACTGCACAGTGATAAGGCCGCCGATTGTACAATAACATTGCTGTATGTCATTGTTTCTCGTTGTATATTTATGTTTTTCATGAACAAATAAATTGGATAACGCTACCATCTTTGGACTTTGAAGTCTTACATTCCCAATAATACTGTGAGTGGGAAGATTCAATAAGAGGTTTCATCTATACTAATACCATAAAGCTGAAGAGTTTGTTTGATTAAACGTAATAAACCACAATCTTATAGCCTCTCTAATTCTAGGTACCTATAGTAAATTTGTGATCAAAAATTCTTAACAAAGCACTAAAGTTAGCGGTAAAAATAACCCTTGCACGGGAAAAATATTGCCTTCCTTGTATTTGCAATAAACCTTAAATGGGCTTTAAAAATAAATTGGAAGCTATTTCAGTTTACTCTAAGGGTAATTACATTTTGTGCAAGAATACATGGTATCGAATTGCGTTTAGGGTATTATGTAATGTATAATAATGCCCATACAGATAGTTTGGATAGTTATAAATTAATGCGAGGATGAATGAAATAATGTTGATCGTCAATTCGAAGAACACACATACACACACACCCACACACACATCCTTACACACACACACACAAATACACGCACTAACATCGTCATATTTCATGCTCACGTGGCAATCTTAACAACAATGGTGAATAAGATTCAGCCACTAATTGAATATAATGCTACTGAATATCTTCAAACACCTGCTTCTATTTCAACGAGGCTGAGCTCAGAACCGTCTTGACACAAATCGTTTACAAGAACAAGACTCTAGAGATCGCAATTTCATTGTGATTCTTTAAATAGTCGGATTCTTAACAAGCTGCCACAATTTATTACGTCGTTAGTTCGAAAGGTATAAAAGCTATTCTTCAACTATTGCTGTTATCAGTAATAACAAGCAAGCCATAAACATAAAGACGTATACAACATTGCAACGTTTAACAGGAAACCGAGTTACTATTTGCTCGGATGCCCTTACACATGGGTGGTTGAATTTCACTGGCCTAAGGGGCTAGACGGCGTTAATTAGGTGACCGAGTATAGCTTGAGCTTGTAATCTCTTATGTGGTGGAATCTACATGGCTGGTAATTGGAAATAAATCCTTTTATTACAAGCTGGAGTCCATAATTAAAACGTGCGGTACCCGAGTGATATATGGCCTATAGAATAATCTATACTAATATTATAAAGCTGAAGAGTTTGTTTGTTAGATAGCCCATTTATTGAGGAAGGCTGTATATGTACCACGAGCGAAGCCGGGGTGGACTGCTAGTTCAGATGTATGCTCCATTCTTGTGCCAAATTCGATAAACGTGTTTTATATCGGATACACTATCTACCCACATAAATTTTCTCGTTTATAACATTAAAAGGAAAAAGGATAGGATAAAGGAAGCATAATTTAGATTGCCCAATGAAGAATATGCGATACATTGTGTATATTTTAAGTTGGAAAATATTGAATACAACAAGTATATGCAATTCTCATTCAATTCAAATTCAATTGTGGGAGTCGAGCACGCTTCGGCACGAATTGGGCCAGCTCGCACCGGGGAAGTACCACACCCCCACAGAAAACCGGCGTGAAATAATAGCTTGCTATTGTGTTTCGTACGATGAGTGGGGGAGCCGGAGGCCCATATCCTTTTCCTTACCCTTCCTAGTCCTTTCCTTTATTCCTGTCATCAATCCTGTCTTAATCTCTTCCTTAAATTCGGCAATCCATTTGTAGAGGCGAAAGGTCTGCAATTGACCTTACGCCTCTCCAAATGTTCATGGGCGGTGGTAGCGCTTACCATCAGGCGACCCACCAGCTCCATTGCCGAGTATGACTTAAAAAAAAAAAAAAAAAAATTACACATACATGAAAGAGGAATGTAATTATTATATATTTTGAGATAAACATTGTTTTTGAATAAAATACGCCTGTATATTATTAAACAGTAAGATATTTTGACGTTAAGCTATCGAAAGCATTTACTTTCGAAGCCCTGAAGCGAAATACGGAGCATCCAATACATCCACTACTTACCTATAACTAAACATGTGGAAACATGCGTCTTATCTGTGTGTGGCCCTGACACAAATCCTCGTGGATTCCTAGTAAATATTTCTGCATTTTATATCTGTGTTACGTTTAGAAATAAAGGAGAAATAGAATGTGTTTTAACATTAAGTATTGTAATATGAAGTGTAAACTTTTTTGATTTTCTTTAATTTGAATGTCAAATAGTTATAAGTCTATTTTGATTCGAAATTAATGAGAAAATTTATTTTCTATAAACTATGGAAATGAACAAAATTTTATGCGGAGAGTTTTTATAAATACTTCGAAGTACAATAACTATGTTGGATTCAGAGTGACGTCACAGGTGACCTGGACTGACGTGTATATAAACTAAACGTGTACACAAAATTTCAGCTCAATCTGTTGAAGATATTTGCTTCAAAATTGAGTTGCCCTATTCCACACGAACAAACGTAGTTTCATATTAAAACACATATTGCAAGTTAAATAAAACCTTATAAACCGAGCAAATATTCCTGTATCTTTCTATCTACATTGCATTTAAAACTCTAGAAGAAATTGAGTTTTTCGTACATTTAGTCGGTAACAAGACAATTAGTGTAATTGTGGAAAGAATAATCTGACTTAGAACAGCAAGCAGCAACCTATAAATAGTCATCAATTAATTTAAGGATACTCAATTGCGCTAGATATGCCATAGTCTTCTAGAACCCATAGTAGAATGGGAAGATCTGCTACAAAGGGTTGGATTATGAACCTAATTTGGGAGACAATGGTGTTAAATCACAATACCAATCAGCGAACAACGAGTTTGAAATCTAATAGGCTTCAAACTCGATTAAGATATCTATCTAAACCTTAATTTGAAAACAAGGATTTGAATCCATATATACAACAAAAGCCGTAATTAAAAAGAAAGTTAAAATAAAAATTGCTATTCTTAGAAACTGACACTGAAAGTAAATATACAAGTTACTTGCCATTACTAATTTCTCATTTAATTTTGAATTGTTGCTATCTGACTAGAATATCTTCGAGGCACAAGACCCACACAACATAACTATGGAAAAGGAGTAACTTCCTTGATTGCGTGGGGTGTAAAAAAAACTTGCAAGAACTAGTTGTCTGCAAGAACAATGCTGTTTATTCTTCATCTATCATATCTTAAGTATGATTCATGAAACTTGGCACCAACACTAATATTTTATGCCCATTTTCTATATAGCCACAATAAACGAGCTGTCTCGACCATTTTATCGATATGATAATACAATACGCTCAGACAAAACAACTATGTTATAAATATTATTCAAAGCCTTTTGTTTTATTCGAAAATAAAGACGGCTTTATCTACGAAAAAAGGGACAATTATTTAAAGCAGATTCTTTCTTTTATTTGTCCGGAGAAATATTTTTATTAAAATTCAAAGATCAATTCGAACTTCAATGTCTTTGAAACGGATTGAATTCCAATATATTTTTTAATTATTAGCAATGAATTACAAAATATTATTCGAAAGGACGAATTAAGAAGAAAGATTGAAAATAAACCATCTTAATAGCGGACGGATTATGGATCATAATATGGAAATACATGATACTTTTATATAAATTTTACTAGCAGTGCGGCCCGGCCTCTCACGTGGTACATATATAGCACTCAGGGATAACATACTTATCCAACTGTAAATATTTTTTTGTAATAAGTCCACTAGTTTTTGAGATTAGCGCCTTCAAAATATACAGCCTCTTCAACTTCATTACAAAAGACTGTGAAATTATTGCGTAATGAAATGGTCATATTAGTTTTTTCATCATCATTATTTTTTTTTTGAACTCCAGGGGCACAGGCCTCCTACACATTGGAACCTTCAGATTCAGGCTATAAACCACCATGCTGACCAAGTGCGAGTTTGTAGGTATCTATCACATATTTCAGGAAAACCGAAACGAAAATTAATTTATATTGTACGTAGACGTCATGTAATTTTAAGTTTTGTATCTTCTGAAGATTGACGTCATTGGACATTATGTTTCCATCATAAATAAATTCACCTCATCCTGCATCATATGTCAGCATCTATTTAGTCTTAATCTAGTAAGTGCGTGTATGTATATTCGTATATAACAAAACAGTCGTTCGGCAACCTTGGCTAACGCACGCCCGGGGAGAGCTTTTGTTAGCGGGGTTTCGAGGGCAACTCCCTCCGGGTATCATTACAATGATGAATGATTTCCAAGTACGTTACATACTTTTCGCTTTGTTGGACAAGAAAGGAAGCGCGTTATATTTTGATACCAACATTACCTTTCACGGTTTCGGGAATATTTTTAACAGCCCTAATGGAGCGAAAGTATTTTTTTTTTCTTTGTATTGTTGTAAAACCTCTTTTGTTGAAGCATGATTTTTTTCTTAAGAACGGCGGTGTTATGTTCGCTTTAACTTTAATCCCACCATACGATGTGCTTAATAACATGATAATTGCAAAATATCAATGTCTTTCATGCTTAAACTGTAATTACGGGTTCCTTAATATAATTACATACACAAAAACATATATTTTATTACATAAACGCATGATATTCAAGTATTGAAGTAAAAATAATTTTAACTTCTGAATAAGAGGAATATAAGTTAAAAACGGGTCTATATAATATAAACTATAACATGCTAAAACTTCACTCGATTTAAATTAAATATAATGAAAACATAAAACTCACAACAACAAAATGGAACATGCAAGAAAACTGTAAAATTTTTGTGCATTTAATCCAACACAAGGCAATTGCCTGCTTAAATTAAATATGAAAGTGAAATAATATACTAAAAGGCGGGAAAATAAATGTATTAACGTGTAAAAATAAAACTTACCACGTTTTACTTCGCCAGACCAGTGCAAGCAAAAAGGAGATTATATACAAAAGAGTTAGCATCGGCCAGCCAGAGAGACTGGGGGACTGTTTGGAGACAATACCTACTACGAATCAGAAAACATGTACTATAATTTATTAATATAGTAACTACTCGCCCTGGTTCCACTCGGATATTTTTTAAGGACTTCTATAAAATTGTGATAACTGTTTTCCTAACCTAAACGGAGATCAATTCAGCAGTATAAAAATAAAAAAACCGTTAAGTCGTTCTCGAGTAATGTGTGTTAGAAAGACAGATTGTCTATAACATACATAAAACTTACAATTCTTTTATATCAGATAATATTCTCATTCATAAATTATGCATTTAATAATGTTTACTTTTACAGTAGAACTAAATAAATAAGAGCCTGGAGCATTTTGTAGGTTTCATTGAATGGTTATTGAAGAAACAGCTCGTATAATTCATGAAAACATTTTTAATACTTGCAAACTCTTAATTAGATATAAATGAAAAGAATTAGCAGACTTTCAAAGAAAGGTTATGACCATTTTTTTCTCAACTGCCAATTAACCCGCTTTCTACACCTTCTAATTAACTTAAAAAGCATTAATAAATGAGTATTTATTGTATAATATTTCAGTATTCTTCATAAAAAATTATATTTAATGTTTATTTGCCTTGACAACAACGTTTCACTAAACCTAATTAATTTTTAGATATTTCGAAATACATATTTCTTAGATACATTAAGAATAATAGAAATTTCGTATTTTTCTAGAAAGATACGAAAAAGTTAAGGGTTGATTGATTGTACATTAGCTACATAAAATAATTCTGACACAAAAACACATTGAAAGGTGCTCTCCAATACTTTTACCGTACCTATGTTCATTTATAAGACATTCTTTACTTTATATATTTAATGTCTTGTGTGGTGTGGCTCTTTTGTTGTCTTATCGTATACATATCTATGGGAGTCACTATGTGAAATCAATCAATTTATCTACTGACAAAATAATAAATGAGTAGGTACTGCCTCCATAGAATTGCTTGAAAAAATAATATAGAAATTACTGAATAAACATTATGAGTAAATAATTTTTAATCGTCAGTCCCCCTTTTGAAAGAAGTAAATTTAAGCTTATTAATCTAGATTTAATAAAAATTGTGTCTTAATTTAACTACATCTACAACTATTTTATACAATTGAATAAGAAATTTCGTGTCATCACTACTTATATTATTTTGCTAATTTCTTCAAATTTATATGCACCATTCATCAATCCACTACGATTCGTTAAACAACGCACTGAGCTCGATTTCACCTAAAGATTAAAGCGTAAAGCAGACTACTTCATAAGAAGCTAATAAACAAAACAATTAACATTAGAATAACAAAGTCGCTTTGTAACGAAGCTGTGTCTATTGCCACTTTCTAGAACGTTCTTTATTCGTTCAAAATGTTTAGCACCGAAAATCGGGCTAACATAAACGAACTGCGATTCGAAATGCAAAAACTAAAATTAGACCGTCCTTTCGCTTGTCAAACAACATTGTACATGTAGAAAGAACTCTTTGCAGGTTTTAAAAGCATAAAGGGGTTGACAAGTTGCTCTGTGAGAACAAAATAAAAATAAACGGCAATTTTGCAGCCTATATACAAAGTGTGACCTGTTCATGCCTTTCGCTTATCAAATTTTCCCGGATATTCGACAGTTTTTCAATTTAAAACGATACAATTGATTTAACAATGTTAGAAACAAATTGTGTGTAATAATTTAGCACGCCACAAATAAAAATGTAGTTTGTATTACTATTACTAGTGCCTATTTTATAACAATTTTATCACTTGTTTTTTTTTACAATCAGTCTAAATAAATGTTGAAATTCTATGCTTAAAGAAATCAATTTTTTGTCGCGTCGTTACATTCCTTTTAAATAAAAAGAATAAGATATCGAAAATTGCTATGTTAGTGTATTAATTTGAGGAAAATGTTTGCTGGAGATTTAGCCAGTTCAGCTTAACCATGCGGGTCATTATTAAATTCAGACTTAAATATATTTTATGTTCTTGTTGTTTTTATAAGAGCAGACAAGGGATCAGATGCGTCACCAGATAGTAAGTGATCAGAGTCGCTCAATAAGCACTAACAACGCCAGGGACATTGAAAGTGTATTGCTGCCCTTTGAGTAAATAATAGACTAGTAATAAAAAAAAACATATGCACATAAACTTTACGTATATCAATATATAATTCTAAATAAACAAAGATAGCTAGCTAGTACTAACACTGTTTTGTTATTCAAAGTTTTTTCTTGGGACGAGACATAAAACGATTTTTCATCTTCCACGTTTTGCTCCCTGAATGAACATTCACAATGAGAGTGAAAATCTTCATTTATATAATGCTAAACTGAAACACAGGTGTTTCTTTTAGTATAAATAAGAAAATATATTGAAAAAGTACAAATAAGTAAACACATAGAAAAATGTGGACACGGTAGGGTGCTTGTTAGCGGTCTAGACACATTAATGTATTGAATTTTTAAAGGGACGGACATTATGTTCATCGAAATTTATTTTATAGACACACTACCTTTTGCCCGCGGCTTCGCACTCGTTAAATTCCGAGTGGTTTAATAGATGTTATTATAGATATAAACCTTATTCTTGAGTCCTCTATCTATTGATAAGACCCCATCAAAATCCGTTGTGTAGTTTTAACGATTTAAGCATACATCCCTATGAATGCTTAAATCTTTAAAGCGACAGACAGAGGAAGCGACTTTTTGTTTTACATATAGATTTTATGCTATTAAAAAGCTATAGTGGCTCAGTGGCGAGGACCTCGGAATTCAAAATCGATAAGTCGGGGCTCGAGACCAGGCGAGCATGCTGGAAGTAAATTGATTTTTCAATTTATCTGCACATGTGGATAAAATAACCTCTGCTCGAAACGGTGAAGCAAAACATCGTGAGGAAACCGGCGTTTCAAATTGACGACGTGGTAAATTGCAGTACGTATCATCATCATCATCAGCCCATATATGATCCCACTGCTGGGACACAGGCCTCCTAGGAGGGTTTAGGACATAATCCACCACGCTGGCCAAGTGCGGGTTGGCAGATGTCACATGTCGTCGAACTTTTAATTCTTGGACCTGCCGGTTTCCTCACGATGTTTTCCTTCACCGTTTTAAGCAGTGGTGATGTTATCAATATGTGCAGATAAATTGAAAAATCTCTTTATTTCATGCACGCTCGCCCCGGTCTCAAACCTCGACATATCGATTTTGAAGTCCGAGGTTCTCCCCACTGAGCCACTACTGCTTTTTTAGTATATATATTCTTTTCTATTTTTGTGTACCACAAGCGAAGCCAGGTCGCACCGATAGTAATTTATAATATCCTTTTTTAAGTCTTTTATCGCAACTGAGCCATCACATAATCTTTTTTTATATTCGTCCCGGAGCAGACACCCTAAATAGAATCGATGTTGAATATTTATGAGTTTACGTTTGCGAAACAGGAAAATGTCACTGACGAAATGGCGTTTTATAATTGGTGTATTTCCAACAGTAGTTCCATGTATCAGGCGGTAAGTTATCATAGGATAATAGCTGTATATACATATATATATATTCAAATTATTATCTATCCGTGCGATTGAAGTAAATCGGCCAAACGTATCGTAACTAAGATAAAGCAAGCAGCAAAAAATGGTAACTCATATATGGTTATTTTCAAAGATGAATAAAATTCACATTTATTTCAAAGTGAGAAAAAAAACAATTAGTTCCATTACCAAATGCGTTTTTCAACTTACTCAATTTTATTACAAAGATTTCAAGTCATAAAAAATTCTAAATAAATCAATGTAATGGTTAATGAACTACGAAGATATTATTTTATTGTTCTCGTTATTAAAATAAACAATTACCAATTTCCAGTAATTATTAAGAGATGTGGAACATTTGTTATGCTTCGGGACTTCATATAAAATCTGTCTAAAACAAGAAATATATAAAAAAAAAAAACACGAAAATTTATAATCATTCCAATACCAATGCTTTGTTAAAGCAATACTATTTTATCTACTGTCTAGACTTGATCATCTAAACTTGCAATAATATCTGGTCGTAAAAAAGGTAGAAAACTAAAGTAATGGTCCCTGAAGACATGGCGCCGTGAGGCAATTTTGGTTTTAGTTGGACGCTTATTCGAAACATTAAAATACTGAAGTGTTTGTGGTGTGTTTGTTGTATGGACTATTTGTATTTAATACCTTATTAAATGACTATTTGTGAATTCTGTATGTTAAGTAAGATTAACGTTTATGACTGTAACAAGGAACTCGCACCGGGTAAACTACCACACCCCCACAAAATATCGGACTGACATAGTAGCATGCTATTGTGTTTCATTCAGTGAATAAGTGAGCATGATCCGTATATTTTTCGTCACACCTCTCAATCCATACTTTTATACCCGTCGCCAATCCTTTATCCCTTGCAACAGCAACGCATTTTCAGCGGCCCTATCTTTGCAAATGTTCATGGGCGGGGGTGATCGCTTACCTTCAGGCAAATAAAATAAGGCACCAGCTCAGTTGCCCGCCTTTACATAGTAAAACTATGAATTATTTTTGACAAAAATTATTTATTTAATTAGGTACATATTTTAACGAGTAAACTATTTCATTCAGCGTTTTAATATTAACATAAACATAAGTATTAAGTATTAATACATCATCGAATTCCTTAACATCATGATGACATTCTAGACATAAATTGTTTCAAGTAGAAATCGTATTTCCAGTAAGTAAAAAAAAGTATTCTAGGAAAAGGAATATTTGAAAAGTCTGGTCTAGAAGTTACAGGAAGATATTTCAAGCTCAGCTTACAATACTTCTTTTTTCCAGCTTAGCAAGCATCGTTCCAAGATACAGGCAAGTTTTTCTAACGTACATAAAACTTTCACGCTCTTTGTATATTCGAGAACAAAATCAAACGAATTACAAAGCATTTCTCTACTCAAAAAGATTTAAAATATTAATTTCGGAATAATTAAGCCTCCATTGTTTTTATAATAAAAAGACAAAGACCCTTAATTGGAACCTCTTTTTCTATTAAAAACGAATATAGTTAAATGCCATTAATATATATTGTTAGCTTTTTCAAACTGAAACAAAAAGAAAACACAGGCTCATAAATTACATCTCAAATCAAACTGTCTTTTAAACCAGCTACGAGAAACAATGGAGTAGTTAATGTCAAACATTGTTTTAATTTGCCAGTTTACATAAAACAGATTAGCAATACACTACTGAATATATAAAACATTCAGCATTGTTATTATCACTGTGTTTTGCACTTTATTTTTTCGTTTTTCATTTGTTTATATTGAATGCAGCGATCTTTTGTTATGCTCGTAATTCAAATTGACTTTGTTTCAGTAAAAAGTATTTACAAATAACAATTATTATTTAAAAATTAATACTCATGTAACTTCCGCACGTGGTTTTGTTCGCTTGTGCTACAAAAATTTTATACTACGTGGATTGTCGAAGAAGCACTGTGGCGTTTTTTTTACACGCTTTTTATTAGCTTCACCTGTATGTTTGTTTGTTTGTAACCGACTTCTTTGGGCGCGATTTTGACCCACTTTAAACGGCCAGATTTCGTTCAAACTTTGTAGATTTATTGAGGACCGATGACAATACACTAATTTGATAAAATTATTCCAGTTTTCAATTTGCAAAATATGATTTTTGTTAAAGCGTGTTTTTTAGTTTTTTTAAACTATTATATTTTATTTATGACCTGTATACGTATACATAGTAAACTTAAAACAAAAAACCTGTGTTCAAACCTCCTTCATTTTTAAAAACCTATCCGATCACACATCATAGTAATATATCCCCCGGTTACATGTTTGAATGGAATGGAGCCTACAATTGGAACCTAATATTAATCTATCGCCATGTAAAATTTGACAAAATATACCAAGTGGCTTTTACGTGATTGACGCACATACAAACACATAAGCAGAAAAAATTACCAAATATTTTTTGGGGTCTATAACATTTCCAAACTGCACTTAAATAAAAGTAAAGTAAAGAAATGGTCTGATTCTATTATATGTATGTATATTGTCGGAAGTGAATTTTAGTGAGTCTCTTACTACACTATTTTCATCTAGTTATAAAAATATAGAAAGATACCCAAAGGTGAGTTCATCTCAACAGTCATATAAACTTCAAACTTCTGAACTTAAGATGTGCAGTTGTCCCTAGCGTGTAGGTGTAATAGAAAAACTTTATTTACCCATACACCTATCTACACAAAATTGCGTCTACGAAACGTTCGTACGAAAGTTCGTAGTTTATATCCCATTATAAGCATGAGAACACCAATTGTTTTTACCTCAAAACTCGAAAGTTTTAACTCAAGTGTCTAGAATGAAAACTCATTTCGAAGCACTTTTTATCAGTAAGCATCGCTATATTATCATCAATCTATGTCTTATAAACAATGCTTTTGTTAAATAATTTATTAAGAAAAGGCGAGCGCTCTTAGCGCCCGAAACGATTCATTAAATTTTCAAACTCCTCATTTGGCGACAGCCCGCACATTCTGAGGTTAATTTTATACGACCTTCCCAAAAATGGAGGGGTTCTCAATTAGATTGTATTCTGTTTGGCTTTGTTGCTAGAAAACTCGGTTTTCGACAGATTGGCGTGATTCTTTTTGTGTTTGATAGGATATTACTGTCATTTGATCCCATTTTTAATCTAAAATGGTACACAAGGACGTCGGCCGTGAAGCAAAGAAATATAGTTTCGAAAACTTTGACCTTTCGAATATTTATGTCATTTATATATTAGGAAAGAAATATTTACGAGTATTTCCATGTGTGCAACTTTTATCATTATTTTTCTGTTGAGGTTTTTTTGCTAATTACATAACATTACGCATGTAACTCATATATTTTCAATAAATGGACGGCACAAAAAACGACACAAAATTTAATTTTTTTCGAGCATCAAACAAGCAACCTCTAAAATATAATTTTAGATTTCTATTTAATACTTCGTAATTGGACATTTTATGTACTATTATTTCAACTGAAATTAGAACATTTTATGTAATGTATCAAAGGTATAAATGTTAGTCTCTAATTACAAGGACTTAAAGGTATACTTATAAACTTAACTCTATTACGAACACTCCGTTGCTTCATAAAACAAACTAATTGTTACAATCACCCGTTAACTTTGCATTGTCTAGTGCGTGAACTGTTAAATCGATAATAATATATTATGCAAACAAATTTCCACTTATAAAAGGTGAATCTTTTTTGTTCTTACCTTGCTATATAAATATCTTAAGCCGACACTACTACTATTGGTTATAGTTGAATATGTTACTGTAAGAATCCGATAATTTTCAAACCCTCAGTTTAACAAGTAAATTGGAAAATAAAAAAGGGGAAATATTTAATCATTTATCATTAGAATTAAATAAATACTACATTTTACCTGTGACTTAAAATATGTTAATTTCTTGAGCAAAACAATGAGTACTACTGAATCATTTGTTTTAAATTACTGTCAGCCGGAACCTCAATAATATTATGTATATGAGAGTTGTAGTTCACAGAGAGCGAAAACACTTGAACCCAAACGAAGTGATAAGAGTGTTATCAATAGATAATTATTGATTTATAGATATTGTTACTAAAGATCTTCCTAAGGTAAACCCCCAGTTTTTTTAGACTATCTTGTACCATTCAGAGTTGATAATCTCGTTTTACATGTAAACTTTGTCATAGAATTAAATATGGGTACGTTCCCTCATCTATGAATTATAATATATCTATATCATCTATAAAAATATGGTTATTTTTATACATCACACGTATTATCATATCATACATAATTTTTACAGTAGAGGGGACGCAAACCTGCACCGTAACTCAATAGACCCCCTGCACCTTAACCAATAAACCACCACGTGTACCAAGTTCTGTAGCGAAATGCCCTAAATAAATTTTATTTTATTCGTAAATTACTGCCACATAAAACACGAGTTAGCATGCAGCCGTGCTCGACAACTAATACTTACTTATAAAAGTTTCCAGCTACTAACAAGATCATTTAGTTTCGTGTTCACTACAAATTTTCTGGGAAACTCTTATCTTTCACTTGTAAAAGCGCATCTCGCTGCTACCGAAAGAAATCTGTTATTATTTGTTCTAGTTGTACATCGTTATTCAAGTAACGTTGAAGGTTTTAATAACGTGTTAATTATAAATGAAACTGTGCGTGGGCTACATTGCTGACAGCTTTGTTTGGTTTAAACTCAGCCCACCGCCTCAATTGTATCCCGAACATCATTACGACAATAATAATTAATATTAATATGTAGCTGTAACAGATAAATTAAGTAACAGTTGTAACCGTTTGTAACCTTATATTTTTCAACTCTACAAAGGTATTGAGATATGCTTTATAATCCCCATGAAAATAATACATAACATACTTGGGTACAAAGCGCGGGAGAAGTGCCAATAGGTCACTTAATACTGAATTTATCATTTTATAAAGTTTTTTGATTTCATAACGCGAAACAGGCGTAAGTTTTGCGCCTGACGGAAAAACGACGGGGTAATAATATCAGTGGTATTATAAGTTTGATGCGTGTGTGCGTGTGGGACTTATGTTTACTTTATTAATAAAACGTAAATAATAATTTTACTACAATAATAAGAGTATTCAAATAGATCACAGAGAAAATTATATAAAAAGAGTATAAGAAGTTGCTTTTTGCCTTCAAAATGAAACAAATTCATCCAACCCATACGCTCCAATAGCATTTTTGTTTTCTAGACCAGAAAAATCTTTTGTACATCTTTGGTACTACTCGAGATTCTAAAATCGGACCAAATGACAACAATTCCCCATCAAACACAATAAGAATCACGCCAATCGGTTGAAACACAGAGTTGAAAACACAGACGAATTGAAAATCTTCCTTTTTCGGAACGTCAGCTAAAAATTAAGTCTACTTATATTATATATCAACTACTATATAGCTTCACATGTGTTAAATTCGGAGTAGTTTTAAATATTTGAAAATTAAAGACTTTTTAACGGATCTTAAACGTGATTTTCATTATATTATTAACCCGACGTTTCAAACACTTTACAGCGAGCTTCTTTAATTTCTAAATGTATAATACTCGCATAAAATCAAACACATATTTAAAACATGTTATTATACATATACCCTCCTCTTAAATCAATCTGCCTATAAAAAAACCAACAAAATCCGTTGCGTACTTTCAAGATACATAGAGACAGATAGAACAAACGATTTTGTATTATACTATCTAGTGATACGCTGAGACTAACTGAAATGCTCGGTACTGGCACGGAAGGCCGCATGTCGACTAGTTCCCTAATAGGTTTTCGGTTGAGAGAGCACGGAGATAATCGGCGAACAAACTTGGGATACATTTAAACAACTAAATGGACTTCTTTCACTATGTTTTTCTCAAACTATATAAGTTACTTGAATAGTTGAATACATGAGATAACTCTTGTTTTTATTCTATTGGTAAATATTGCTTTCATATATACCAGTGGCATAATTTATTGGAAAATAGTTTGTGATAGCTCCTTATTGTACGGATGTATTATGGTGTCACATTACTTTTTTTCATATTTGCTATTTCATTTCATATTTCCATTAAACTACGTCAAAAATTAATCCTACTTAAAAGTTATGCCCTACGTGTATGTTTTAGGAACGTGTATAGTAGCTATATATTCTTTTGAATGATCGGTGACGGAAAGCCTACTTTAATTAATAATATGATGAAAAAATCGCGTTTGAAATCCGTTAAAAAGTCTTTAATTTCTTAGCCTACTTTCATTTATTTTAATTTCTATTATATACCTATTGTTTTATGTTTTTCTGTCTTAGAAATAATTAAACTATCATGGATTATAGCTCGTAGTATAACTCAGCGAACCATATTCCCATTTCAATTAAGGTAATTTAATTAAGTTTATATTGTATAATTGATTTGTGGCTCTTAGACTGTAACAGAATTATTGCATCGGACGTAGCACGTCTGCCGTCTGACATCTGACAGGGTCATATCTAATATAATATTGAACACGATAATGTCGTCACTATCATTAGTTTGGGAGCAAATTGCGTATAATAGGTTCGAATAGACAAAGAGCTTGAGTAAATATTTAAATTGTAAAATCGTTGGAATACAATCTTATTCGCTAGGTTGTAAACTGTCGAAAATTGATCCGTTGCATTTGTTTACCAAGGGACGCTTTATTTTACATTAGAGTATTATCGCAAGTATTTTTATATTTTTATATTTTCTATACCCGTGAAATGTGAGTGAGGTGTACGTTATGATTTGATGAAGACCCGCTTCGCGATGCTTCTATTCCTGCTAGTGTTTAAAATAAACATAACCTTATTCATATATCGAATGGCCATATCACACTTTAACAGCTTCACGAAGTTTATAATCTATCGATGTGAAAATGCTTCGTTAAATTGTAAGCAGTATGTTAGGGATCACAATTTTTCGACAGGTTGCAATCTCGCGTGAATGTAGGCCGTGTTTACAGTTTAACGTTGTCTAATAAATGATAACATGATAATTAAAAAGCTGTTCTTCAAGCTTCAAGCTTAAAGCTAAGGCTCTGAAGTTACATTCTCATTCAAAGAAATGTTCCATTTGCCTCCAAAGATATGAACATTTCTTTTCGAACGTAATCAAATCATAATGTTATATCTATTTCCTTTAGATTTCAGTCGACCTTTTTTTCACTACGAAATCGATATAAAAGTGATCATCATGCGTCTTGTTTAAAATGCCATTATAAGTAATCGTTAATTATAGGTGTTTTATTTTAATCCACATTGCATTTATATTGAGATTACTTAATTGTCTTATTCATATAATATGTTACTGTTAAGATTTACTATATATTATACTACAAATATAAGCAAATAAATTGCATGCGTCATGCTTCGCTAAAATCTCATCCGTATAAGGTTAAGCCAAATTATCCTATCAGCAGCTCCTACGCTAATTTGTATTAAAAATCGATAAAAATCCTTACCCAAACTCGCGTCGTACGTATTCATATATTCTGACGTCATAAATTGTGATACAAGAGCTGTTTTTCCAACACCAGCATCGCCCAGTAATACTACCCGATACTTCGGTATCTGAGGAAAATATATATGGTTAACATATTTCTAATGGTTGTTTAATTGATAACAAATCTTTAATACGCTAATTAGGTAAAAAATCCTCAATATCCCTGATGCACTTTTTGCCTATTAGATGAATTTAATAGAAGAACATAAAAAGCAAACAGTACATTAAAAAAAAGTAGGCGGCCCTATCGCTAGGTAACTATCTCTACCAGGCTATCCTTAAAATCTTAAAATATCCTTAAAATAGAAGGAAATAATTCGGGAGAGAATCTACAAAAACTTATAAGTCTCACCGGATCTAGTTCATCATCATCCGGTGTGGTGAGGCTGCCGGAGTCGACGGGCCGATATCCGGAGCAGCACGAGCCGTCGAACGGCGACCGGTCCGACGCTCTGCGAATAAGCATTATTGTCTATAATCATTTTATTTTATTCACAGTTACGTATTAGCTTATTTGTTCGTAACCATTAATGTCGCGAGTCCAACTCGCACTTGACCTTTTTTATAAAACATCTACAATCGGTGTCACAAGGTTATTATTTCGTGAATTGCGTCTATTAATACCAAAATATCCTATTATAATATATAATAAATTTGTATTATCATATATATATATATATATATATATATATATATATACAATGAATTTGTATTATCCATTTAAATTAATTGCTAATCATTTTCTGTAACATATGACAAATAACGTAACATTTAATCAATTTAATTTCATGTACAAATAATATTATTATTGTAATCATGAAAGGATTAATTGGCTTTCAATTTACATTGTAACAAGAGAAAATGTATTGTAAGGCTCAAATTATAAAAGATATATTCATTAATAACTGATTTCATATAATGTAAATGATAATAAATGTACCGATTACTCACTCGTTAATTCGTTGAGAATTTTTGAATTTAATAATATATCTCTTAATTTATTTAAAAAGACTTGCAAATAATCTTTGTCGACTTTATTTTGTCCACATATCATGTTTCTACACATCCGGCTTTAATTTAAATTTGGAATTTGGATTGTTTTTATTTTTTCTATCATCTTCTTTTGGCCAGTTCGAAGCCTCAAAATAGAATAAAAAAAATTTCCATTTAAATATTTATATTAGCAAATATTACACAAATAGAAAACACGGTAAAAATAAAAATAAGCAATGACGTAGACAAAATTTAGTCAATGAAGAAAGTGAATATATTATTTAAAAAAAAAGATTTTCTTTATTTCTTATTTTACTGTGGGGATCGAACTGCCAACCGTCTGCCGCATTAGGGTCATTAAACTCAACGCCAAACTGATCAGGTCACATTATCACAGTCTGTTTATCAACCGACGTCAAAAAACGCAGGCAATCAATTCGCCCGTATTTTTTGTGTTTGTTTTCGTATAACTTTTTACTGGATTAACCGATTTTTTCTGACAATTGGAAGGCGGTTATTTTTTTGTTAAAAATAATCACTCATTATTGATTAAAATTAAATTAAATGCTTAATTCGTAATTGTGCTAATTCGTGAAAATAAAATCACACGAGTAAACTTTATAAGTTGAATAAATATGCAAATAATATAATTCCTGAAAACGGTTCCTCCCAGAAGGATTGTATATATTATGAGAAAAGTAAATTTGAACATGTATTCCTAAAATACATATCAAAGTATTTACGTAGTGTACATATATTTGACTATTATTTTTTTTATTTTATAGCGGGAAACCGAGCTAATGGTTCCTTTGATAAGCTTTCACCACTGCCCGTGAATATTCGCCGAGGCAAGTGCGTCAACTAAGGCGTTGCCCACTTAGATGTAAGGGATAATGACGGAAAGAAGGGATTGGGAAGACTGAGGAAAATGAATGCTTTGGCTCCCCCAATCACCGAACGAAACATAATATTCAAATGCTACTATTTCAAGCCGATCTGTGAATTTCCGTGGGGCATGGTACCTTCCCCGGTGCGAGCTGGCCTAATAATGAGTAATTATTTCACAGATAATTAAAAATGGGTACCTTAACTTCCTGAAATATAATACATACCTTTATTAAATTTTAACAAGGGTGAAGGGTTGTTATAAATTTAATATTCATATCTGTGTATGTATGCTTATGGATACCAAACGAATTACCGAATTAAAGTGTGATTGTTTTTAATTGAAAGACTTATAATATTACCGTTTATCTATCAAATACTTTTTAGCTATAATAACCGTGTCGAAAATGTAGATCACGAAATCTAGAATAAGATTTCAACCAATATTGACATAGTTCAAATATCCACTTGTATAAATATAATTTCGTCGTAGTTTTCTTTATATTTTTCAGTTGTTTCCAATATTTTTTGTAACAGTATTTTTGAAATATGTATTCACACGTGCCTAACATTAGGTTCGGTTTTATTTAACATTACGAATTTGTAAGAAATCGAGTACAATGTGGGTCAGGTCACGGTAGACCACAATCACTCACTATTATCTGATTTATACGCATTTGGCGCCATTTTGAAAGCATTAGTATTGTCAAGACATCCCTGCAAATTGTGTCCACGTCACAAATGAGAAATTGTTCAAAGTCAATTAAGTTTTATGAATGGTGTGGTGATTAATATTACCTATAATTAAATATGGCTTATTATGAACACTTGATTAGTAAGAGTAAAAATAATTCAGATTTCCATGTACCGTCATAATGTATTCGTGAAACTACTAGGAAAATAAAACGAAACGAATGCTTATTTTTCACAAGAAAATAAAACCGCCTTCAAATTACCAAAACTATACCATTTTAATGGGGCAATACATGAAGCATTAGCTTTCAAATTAAAAAAGAACCATCAAAATCGGTTCATCAATCGAAGGTTCGTAAGTAATAACCGAATTAAGAAGTTCATCCTTTTTTAATTTTTAGTTTTATAGCATTGAAATGCTTTATAAATTATAAATTTTGAAAGAATAGAAAAAATTTGATCACGAGGCGGGACTCGAACCCGCGTTCTTTGCCAAACCGTAGCAACGCCTAGCCTCTCGGCCACCCGTGATCCCGCCACAGTAATCGAATTTCTTCTACTCTTTCGGTTTCATGTGCCTAAGGGGCACCCCACGCCATCTATTGAGATGATTAAGAACCATCACAACCAATACGAAACATTATTTTCAATGATTACAATATTGTATCGATGGAACGCGGCTTTTGTTAAATTTAGTAGAAGAAATTCGATTACCTGGGCGGGGCGGGGGTGGTTGATTTTTTAGGATTAAAAATATACATTTCAACGTACCTGCTATTAGTAGAGTTGACAGAAGTATTCGAACGGCTCCGTCGGTTGCAGATCGAGTCGCCACAGTTGACCACCCCCCCTTTGGTTGTGATGGAGAAGGTCCTCAATCTATACAGGTCGTCTGATAGACGCGGGTTATACGGCTTCTCTGGGAGGGAACACACACGGGGTCTCGAATGTTCTACAACTGTGAAATACAATAAAAAAAATCTTAATAAACATATAGGATGTACTGACTGACTGATCAAACGCACAACCCAATCTATTGCACCGAGCGGGCTAATAGGCATTTCGATTTTTACATATTCACAAGGAGATAAAATAGAGGATAAGTTTATATATAAGATATGTAAGAAATCGAACCCACGGGCTATAACTAGTCAATAAATAAATATAAAATACGTTGATTACTTGTATTTACAAATGTTCGTAGGTGGTCGCTTACCAAATGGCGGCCCACCATCTCCTTAGTCCATTTTACATAGTAAAAAACGTACGATTGTGGTCTTAAGTAATATAACACTCTCTCATGAACATTTCCAGTAGTCTTACGATGATGTAAAGAATTGATGAATTTCTTTAACCACTGTATATCGAATTATAACATTTTTTTTTTATGTTACAGTCGGCAATTGAGCTCCATTAATTATCGCTTACTATCAGGCGTCCCACCAGCTGGTAGGACGCCTGGATAGTAAGCGCTACCACCGTCCATGAACATTTGGAGAGACGTATAAATGGATTGCCGACTTTTTGGGAAGGATTAAGAAAGGATTAGCGATAGGAATAAAGGAAAGGACTGGGAAGGGTAAGGAAAAGGATATGGATATGATATTATATGATGTATAACTTGAAATAAGATATTCTTTATTTTTATAAAGCACAGCCGTGGGATCATATTTGTGGAATCAATAAAGTTATAGAATAAAGTACATTAAAATACAGTTAAATCTTATTCTGTAAGAAATAAGACACGGACAAGGGATGTACCCCTTTTCAAGAAAATTATAACGTTGAATGCTGTTAATGACTGGAACTCCAACTATATTTTCTTCAATTGGAATACACTTGTTTTAAATTTATTCTTTTATTATAAATGCGAGTCTGTTTGTATAACCTACTTTCATTTTACTACTAAAATTTTAGTGCTTGGAGATAGTTAGAAGACTGAAGAGCGTATACGACATAGACTAGTTTTTACCGCGGTGAAAAATTTAATTCCCGAGGTAATTTGGTTAAACGACGCGCGTGATGCTTTATGAGGAAGAAGATTCTTAGTTTATATGAGATATCAGCTTCGAATTATGATATATATTGCCCGGATATCAACATTTCTGTTTTTGCTCCCAAGGGAGCATTTAATCGGGATAAAAAGTATCCTTATCACCCAAGTCAGCTCATACCCTGTCTGTATACTAAATTTCGTCAAAATCCGATTAGTGGTTTCAGCGTGAGTGACGGACAAACAAACAAACTTTCACATTTATAATATTAGTATAATGGATTATAATGTAATTAATTAGATGCAACTTATAGCATCTATTATATTCCTAATAATGTAATAAAGGAGGTAATCTATTCTCAGCGGCACAAAAAGCACGTAGACTGTAGTTTAAAAATTCATATAATGGTCGGTTTTTCCTTTATAACGTAATCCTCTTATAGTGGGGCTGTGTGCTGATCTAGTGGGAGATAGGGACGTGGAAAAATGCAAACTGTAAGGCTTCAAAGACTAATACGAAAGGGTTAATGAACTCGCAAGAGCTGAATATTAAGGTCGGATTGAATTGGAAAATTTAATAATGATGAATGATTCTGTATATCGATCGATACGTTTATTCTACTTTTATCTTATACGAACTAACTATCCAACTTATGTGTAAATTATTTTGTATATCTCTTTGTACGTGTCACTTGCTTGGAATAAATCTCTTATAATATAAAAACTCAGACAAAGAATAAAGTAAGTTAGGTAAACAGAATCACCTAACAATTAATAACTATAATAACCAGTATACTACCGATATAAAATACCTAATCAAAGGCTCTTACAAAAAACGCACATTAAAATTTAATAACCACGTAAAATCCGCCATTCGACCCATAGTAACGACCGAGCCATATTAATTTACAGTCTCAACTTAAACCTGAGTACGAAAATTAATTATTCCATACCTTTTACAACAGAAATTTCGTTATAATGTAAAATGTTAGAACAGATGTCAACACTGACGATTATTACAAAGGAAAATTATGTTTACACCTTGTAGAAATTTACCTAATTAAATTTGATATAATGAAAATTTTATCAATTAATATGGGCGCATAATGAGCTTTTCTTGTGCGTAATTTGATAGAAGCATATTAATTATAGGAGTTTAATAATTTTCACTTTGGTAAGAGTTACGCTATGCCTTACAAAGTGACTATATCTGTATGCATTTAACATTGTATTACAACTATTAAAACCATTCGTAGTAATTGTAATCTTCTATATATATAAAATTCTCGTGTCACAGTTTTCGTTGCCATACTCCTCCGAAACGGCTTGACCGATTCCTCTGAAATTTGGTAAGCATATTGGGTAGGTCTGAGAATCGGCCAACATCTATTTTTTATCCCGATATTCCTACGGGATACGGACTTACGCGGGTGAAACCGCGGGGCGCAGCTAGTATTCATATATTTAAGTTGTTACACTTACCGGGTAACTCTAGGAAATTAGATGTTCGCCGCTGTCGACCGCGCATTGTATTTTGAAAGTTCAAAGGCCCGATATCCTCCACTGAGTCGCAATTCGATACAGTGGATTCTCTTGACCCGCGTCTACTCGCTAAATAAGCTAATCCTCCTTTCATAGATCCCCTTCTCATCGGCGAGCATGGTCGGCTTATACTGGTCGATCGGGTTTGAGGCGTATCATCAGTTAAATCGGTCAAGTCTGATGTCGATTTACGGCAAACTCTTGATGACGTGGTTGTTGCTTCATCGTCAGCGTCATGCACAATAGCTGAGGGTGTCCCTGGCATCGCGTCAGTGGAATCATCAGTGTGGCTCGATATAATACTCGGTGACGTCACCAACCGTGGAGAGCTCACTGTGGAAGTGGAACTGTATAGCTTCCTCGTTCGGTTCGGGGAGACGTAGCCAGGGTTCGTGTGAATGTGCACTGGTGGGGGTTTGGGCGACCTGGACTTTTCACGGCGATGGTGTTTTAGTGAGGTTGTGTAGTGGAGGCCGTGTGCTCGATCAAAATTGCAGGGGCTGGAGCGTTCGGAGGGTGACTTTTGCTGATTGAAATTGAAATGTCTTGGACTCATGGGACTTCTGTGGCCGTGCGCGAGTGGGCTTTTCGGTGGCGCATGCTTGTCATAACTGCAACCAGATTGGGGTGTATAGTACCCAGAGGAAGAGGTGCTGGAAGTTATCGATGGACTCTTTTGCGGGAATATGAAATGCCTGGGGCTTTTGGGTGTGAGCGGTTTGGGAGAGAGCGGCGGGTAACCGCTCGGACTATTCAATGCCATCTTTGATTTTCACCTTTAGCGCCTCGGCTGAAGATTCATTTCCCGTTTGCCTGAAACAAAAAAAAAATCATATAGCTTTGTAAATTGTATTGAAACTGACCCTTGGTTTTCCCGCTCCTACTAACTATATGCGGATAACCCTGTCTGAAACACCGAACTGTCCATCTCTTCCTTTGACTACGCAGAAGACGCTGCGGACGGCAAACTAGTTAGTTAGTAATATGCTATTCAAATAAATATTTTATAAACATTTTACTATGAAGCATTTAAATATTCATTTTATTTTGCTTAACCGTATATGCGTGACAGAATATATATCTATTATATATAATATTAACTTGTCAAAGTAACAATGTCTATAATATAGATGTATAGTATTATGTTATCTGTGGTCTATAATATCACAGATAGTTAAGCACGATCCAAATTGTAAGCATATGCCTGAGCTACATTGAACACAAGTACTACCAAGAACATAAATTATTCATGGTTGAGTTTAATTAATTTATTATTCAGTTTAGTTAAGATTTCAATCTTAGTAGGTACTACGTGATTGATGATTCTCACGGGCGTAGTATTTTGGGCTCGAGCCTTGGTGTTGGAGGAAAAAATAAACAGTCCCGGGACTTCCCCGCTTCGTTCGGGAACTTAGTAGGGAAAACCCCGTATGTCTGTGACACTTGCGGAATAGGGTAAAAACTCGGGCAGCAATCTACCGTGGTTGAGACATGAAGAACAAATATTAATAGATATTGTTACTTTTTAGGGAAGTAGAGATTTTAAACGTTTGAATCATAAATTGTTCATTGTGTTACAAAGTTGATATCTTTAAAAAAATCCTTAAAAAAGTGTATAAATTCAGCCAGTCACTGAAGAAGAGTTAAACCAATACAAACAAAGATCAAAAAAACGAGCTTTCCTCTAAAATCTAAATAATATTGGACTATAGTGTAGATGATATTATCTCATAAGCACGCGCGTTTTAAATCAAATAGATATTCATTAAAATTAACGGCCTAAAATTTAAATTATTTAACGCGACAGCAAACCGACCGAAGTTTACCTACGTATTTTATCAGCCCTAACTTTCCATTATATTTCTGAAATTGAATTTTCTTTATTTATAAAGCGTGGTGCGAAATTTTGAATCAAGACGTTATTGTGTGCCGAGGAAAGTTTTATTAATTTTCGCTTAAATAGGTTTAAGGCTTAATAATCGTTTATAATAATAATTTCATTTATTCGAGCAACTATCAAGACTCATTTTGTTAGTAACAATATGCTTAAAAACTATGTT
>NC_052127.1:3011782-3015888 GCF_012273895.1 Zerene cesonia
TCAGTCCACAGATCGAGGCACTTAGGAGTACCATGTCGTCAGCATAACTTATATTGTTGACACAAACTCCGTCAATATTTTTCGTTATAATAACGAATTTTTTTTTTGAGTTATTTTATATAATGTACGGGCGATTCTATCGCGTCTTCCGCGAATAAATTTAGAAGCAATTAAAAGTACCGTTTTACTTTGGCAATAAATTAACCCACAATATATTCATCGTCAATCAAAAATTTGAATTAGTATTAAGTCAAAATTATTAAAGGACTTTGCAAAGGGTTCACGTAATTTATTTGAAAGGGTCTAGAGTCAGGACATCAAAGTAATTGACCTCTATTCAGAGGCCAATTTGAGGTTTAAATTTAGCTAAAAATGGAACACGCTTTCTATCGAAAGACATATGGTAGCACCGAATACCCGAATATATATATGTTCATATATTTTTTCACTTAGGATTTTGGTCATAGTAAAAGTATTTTACCTGATGGTAAGCGATCACCACCGCTCATTCCCGTGTTTAAGGGTGTAAGGGATGAGAGAAAGGTTGACGAATTGAAAAAAGGATTGGACTGGAAAGGGTGAGGATAAAGAAATCGGCCTCCGGCTCCTCAACTCACTGTACCAAACACAGTATCATGCTACTATTTCACGCCGGTTTTCTGTGGGGGTGTGGTACTTCGCCGCTGCGAGCGAATGCGAAGCGTGCTCGACTATCACATATACAGTACTGGCTACGCCTCGCGGATTCACCCGTGTAAGTCGGTATCCCGAAGGAATTTTGAGATAAAAAGTATCCTATATGTTATTCCAGTTGTCCAGCTATCTACATACTAAATTTAGTTGCAATCGATTCAGTAGCTTTTGCGTGAAAGAGTAACAAACATACACACATCCTTATAAACTTTCGCATTTATAATATTAGTAGGATAGGATAGGATACAGTTTTTTTTTATATATATTTTAGCTAGGTTTGTGTAAGCATATTTGTTTAAACATATTCTATAATTAATAACATGTTAATAATCCAACTATGTTAGCCCGATTTTAACGTATTTGAATAATTAAATCATGTTTCATTTAACCCCCGACACAAAAACGATGGTTTGTAATAAGTTTGATTTATATTCGTTTTAAACGTGAAGTTAGCAGTCGCCAAAAATGGCGGATTACGAATAATTTCACCACTCCTTTAATGTAGTTGTCAAATGGAAGAGCTTGTAGCACCTTGTAATGACAAATTTAAAATTAAAAAAAGAAATCGGGGATTGTTAAAATATTAATTTTCCGTTACTTCTTATGTATTTAAACTGTTTGTATAATATGTTTTTTTATGTATTAAAAGATAACATAATCTCATATGAGTCAATACATACGCGATGAATAATAAAATATTTATTTAGCACCAATTACACTACAATAAATATAAAAAGAAAAACAAACAATATGATACAGAGCCAAAAAGGGCGGTTTTATCGCTACCAAGCAATTTTTACCAAGCAACCCATGGGTAGGCCTTTTAATATACAAAATAAAAAAAAAATGTTATAAGGATAGGAATTCTTATATCATTGGACTCCAAATATACTTTAGTCTAAGTCAAGAACGACATAAGTATAATAAATTTACATTAATAAACAAACCGATCGATCTTTCCTTGAAAACAAATCTTTCTCAAAAGCGAATAGCTATTCTTGACTTTGATGAATGACGTTATTGCTCTGAGTTAATTCCTCGCCTTCTATAATATTATACTAGCAAACACAATAAAGAGTATTATCTATTATAATTTCCACCATGAATCCATTAATTATTGTGTGAGTCGAGCACGCTTCGGCACGATTGGGCCAGCTCGCACCCGGGAAGTACCACACCCCCACAGAAAACCGGCGTGACATAGTGGCATGCCACTGTGTTTAGTACGGTGGGTGGGGGAGCCAGAGGCTCGTTTCCTTTTCCTCGCCCGTCCCAGTTCATTCCTTCTTTCCAGTCGTTAATCCTGTCCTTTTCCCTTACCCCATAAAAGCGGGCAGCGCATTCGCAGAGGCACTACCTTTGCTAATGTTCATGGGCGGTGGTGATCGCTTACCATCAGGCGAACCACCAGCTCAGTTGCCCGCTATGACATAAAAAAAATTATTTCAATAACATCATGTAGGAGTAAGTTATAAGGGTTCAATAAGAAACAGCATCTAAGGTTTAAATATATATTAATCTATGCTGTGACGATTTACAAGTTCTTTAAGAATAAGTCAAATTGAAGAAATAAATGCTTGAGTATGTGTTTGAAACACGTTTGGGACTGTCCGCTATTTATTTACACGCATTTCGACTTAAAACAAAAGAAGTTACAATAGCAAATTTGTTCATTTTAGTATCTTTCTTTGTAGAAACAAAGACAAAATTCACTGGTTTTGGTCGCGCATATTTATAAGATACTAGCTGCACCCGGCAATCGTTGTTCTGCCTTACTCTTATCATTTAGGGGTATGAAAAATAGATGTTGGCCGATTCTCGTAGATACCGGATAAGCACAGAAAATTTCATCAAATTCGGTCAAGCCGTTTCGGAGGAGTATGGCAACGAAAACTGTGGCACGAGAATTCTATATATTAGATAATTTTAGGTAGAAATTAATTGTTCTACCTATATAAAAGAAGTTAAACCCCTTTAATTTATTTTATAAAAATATTTCAAGGAATCAATTATATTAAAGAAACTAGCAACTAACATTGTATTAAAGAAAATGATAAAAACGTTCATACACTCCAACTAAAACAAACTTGCACCAGAAACCTTTTATATCATTACGCAAATTGTGTTTAAGATATTTTCGACCCTCGATTGTTGGATAGCGTGACTATAAAAAGGTATCATTATATTATTAGCACTTTTGTTTACCGACTGTGAAAAGGTTCATGAGGTTCTCTTTTAAATTGAAAGTTCAGACGTTGGATGATAATATCTTCTGTGAAATTTAAAAACGGAAGACTAGAAAGATACCGCATAGAAAAAAACCGCTTCTTACAGTGTCCAGTGCTTAGTTGCATTTTAAATAGATCATATCTATTAATTTGTTTTAATTTAAAAGGAGTTCCAGTTTTTAATTTGTGTTCTCCTAATAAATATTGAATTATATGAATAAACATTTCGTACCTCATTAAATTGCATTGCGAAATCACTATACAGTATAAAACAAAGCTTTCTCTGTCCCTATGTCCCTGTATGATATGAACTACACAATGGATTTTGATGGGATTTTTTTATTAGGTAGAGTGATTCAAGAGGAAGATTTATATGTAGAACAACATCTATTAAACTACTCGAAATAACCGCATGCGAAGGCGCGGGTAAAAGGTAATATTTAGTATATAACAGTCTTAATTTCGTAAAATTGCGAGAAAAACCGGCTAATCATCTAAAATAGAAGTGTGCCCTTTATAGAATAAATATTTATAGAATAATCAAATACGATATTTTGTAATAAGCATAGTCCTTATCAATAATGTCTATGAAATTTATTTACAATTCTAAATCCTCTGCAAAACGCTTTGACGTAAGTACAACCTACTCAAATCTTTATTATAGGGCATTGATAATCAACATTTATTTTAAACTTTTATACAAAACTAGCTGCGCCCTGAGGTTTCACCCGCGTAAGTCCGTACCCCGTTGGAAAATCGGTATAAGAGTTGCCTATATGTTATTCCAGTTATCCAGCTGTCTACGTACCAAATTTCATTGCAATCAATTCAGTAGTTTTTGCGCGAAAGAGCAACAAACCCACACACACATCTTTACAAACTTTCGCATTTATAATATTAGTAGGATGCTTGTAACTATTTCAGTAAGCTTTGTTTTAAGGGAAACGCCCCCACCATGAGGTTATCTTTTTTTATCTTCGGATAATGTTA
The DNA here is from genome assembly GCF_012273895.1 of Zerene cesonia. Lineage (NCBI taxonomy): Eukaryota > Metazoa > Arthropoda > Insecta > Lepidoptera > Pieridae > Zerene > Zerene cesonia. The sequence goes on from NC_052127.1 coordinate 3,015,694, forward strand.
TTGATTTTACTCTATTGTAGAAAACGTCAGCTGTATACTACGGCAGTTTATGCGAATTATGAATGAATGAAGTGGGAAGGCCCGGTTGAGTCATTGTACGATATTGATTTATTATTATTATTATACTATATAAAGCTACACACCCACTGACTGACTGACATCGCTTTTCTCGGAAACCGAGCGAAAAGTGGAGAT
>NC_052127.1:3016888-3030896 GCF_012273895.1 Zerene cesonia
CACGCAAAAATCCACGCGGGCTGCTTGCAGCCCGCGCACCGCGCACCATCTATTAAGTCTTGATAATACTGGTCTACGAAAAAATCCACGCGGGCTGCTTGCAGCCCGCGCACCGCGCACCAGCTAGTTATATTTATATGCCTATATCTTTTAGTTAATCGCACTAATATAATAAATGTGAAAATTTGTTTGTTTGGATGTTTTTCCGTCAATTACTGTGAAACTACTGAACAGATTTTGTTGAAATTTCATAAACAGTGGGGTATGAGTTGACTTGGGTGATACTTTTATTCCGATTATGCCTTGGGAGCAAAAACAGAAATATTGATATCCGGGCGGAGCCGGGACGAACTTCTAATTATGTAATATAACCCTATTTTTAATGTATAATTGGGATTTATATGTTATGTTATGTTATATTTGTATTTTAATGTATTTTAATGATCATCATCTTTTATCCCCAAGGCAGGGAGACAGTCCTCGTATGAGCGTTCAGGCCATAATCCACCACGTAGGCCAAGTGCGGGATGCCAGATGTCACATGTTGTCGAACTGTATGTTTGTGGACATGCCGGTATCCCGGTGATAGCTTCCTACACCGTTTCAAGTAGCGTTGTAGATAATATGCAGATAAATTGAAAAATCAATTCATTTCTTGCACGCCTGTCTGGTCTTTAGCCCTTGACTATTCAATTGAAGTATGAAGTGCTAACCCTCAAAGAGCCTCTACTGCTCTTAGTATTACTAAGTACATGAGTAATTTGTTATTCATTATAGAATAAAGTCTGATCCAAACTTCCTTACAAGCACTCTAAAATCTGTAATCTGGTGATTTCTATGTAAATTTATTGCCCTATTCGCATACATCAATACACTGGAGCCAAGGGCCTGAGGACTGAGGGTTTGAGGGGCCAATTATGTCAAACGTTTTCCATCGAAACTAAATTTCTGCGGAATTAAATTACGTAGAAATCAGAGGACTCCGAGATTATGATCGGATATCATTGAATTTATGCGAATGGAAATACGAATTTAATCCCATCAAGTCAGCGTTCGGATTCTGTGAAATCTTAACTATCTTGGAATTAGAGGATGACAATTCGACGGAGGAAGGAGTGAAGTCCCCTATCACCAAGTGGAGTATAGGGCAGATGATATTCATCTGTTTCACTGATCGATTGTCTTAATGGAGTAAAGTAGGTGAACCGCTTTTTTTGTCCTGCCGGACCGAGACATTTATTTGTGCGTGTTCACCGGGAATCGAACCCAGTACCAACCGTAACCAAGGATTCTAAGATCACGCGTTAACCACTGTGACAAAGAAGCGGTCGGATGTGGAAATAGAGGTTTAAATTATTGGTTAATATTTTTCAACCGACTTAAAAAATAACGAAGAATTCGGCTGTAATCTTTTGTGATTGTTTACAACTTTTTACGCGGTGAACCGATTTGTGATTCTTTTTTTTTTTTGGAAGCTGGTGCCTCTCACGTGACCCCATTGAAATTTGGTCTAGTTCCGAGTTCCGTCAATTTAAACACCGTTTAGTTTTCTGTAAAAAATAATTATTTGTCTGTTGTTTGTCTTTTATGTTGGTATTTTATTGTTCTCTTGATGTTGGTATTTTGTATTTATTAATGGGTGTTCTTTTTTTGCATTTATTTTTGTCGTTACTCATTACATATGTTAATGTGTTTTAATTATTTTCTAAGAGGGTAATTTAACCAATTAAAAATACATTTATAAACACAAAAGCACTTAAGATAGACATCATAAAACTCACTTCAAATGTTCGTTGTGCAGTGTAATAAAAATAAATTGCTTGTTTACTCATTACATTTTATTGGAAGTAACAGTTCGAGATACAACCGTGTCGTAAGACAAACAGCAATTTTGTTTATTTTTTATTTGGTTGTTAGTTTTTATTTTGGATGGAAAACATACCCAATTTAATGTTATAGATTTTTTATATAGAAAAAAAGCATAACGATACATTTTACGTATTGAATTTAAATTATATTCTACAATTCGCCTCATTTATTTAATTCTGTTTAGAAGTGTATGACGATGAAATAAGATCCTTTTTATTAAAAAACACAATAAATAATCTAGACCTCTCAAAAGACCATTAAAATAAGTTTCTGAACATAAATTAACGGGGATAAAGATATTTTATTGAAATATTTTTATCCGATAAACAAACGAGTTTATCTTTTCCGATCCTCTACCAAAAATGTTATTATTAATATAGATTAAGACTAATAACCCACCTCTTTATTAAAAGAATCAAATGAATTGACTCACTTGCTTCTATACAGAGTATTCGAAAGAAATTATCTTATCTTGGCGATACTAATCAGAAAACTCTATAATTATTGTATGTGTTCTGTACAAATATAAGTGTACAAAGTTGAAATTAAATTCGTTTGTTTAAAGTTGGTCGAAATAGAGTCTAAAATAGTCCGTATTGTATATATACAAACATACAGGTTAAGCGTGTCAATAATACTTGATCAATATATATTGCAAGAGAACCTCCTCTATTTCTTATTTACCTGCATTCTGTCACTGTTTAATCAAAGTCCACTGAACATGGACTAAATTGAGTGAAAATTAACATAATATGTAAATTGATGTTGACCAATACTGTACAGGTAATCACAATATCTCCTCAGAAACGTGTAGACAATTGTTAATTAATGATTACTTTTGACAGCTATTAAGTACCAAATTGTCCACCAGAGGTGCCTGAAATGCTGGTAACGAATTTTATTGAATATGCATGTACGTATATGATACGCTCGAAGACCGAAACCCCTAAAAAAGCCAGAACACGTAATTCGTCTGTCTCTAGACAGTTAGCGAGTGACAAAGGCTACTTTTTAGCGCTGGAAAAATAACTCATTCTCATGTGGATTTTTCTTAGGATACGCAGGCAAAGCGTAGGTTTGGTGTATATAAGTTTCCACTTAAAACTACATTAGTCCTTTTTAACATTCACGAACTAAATACTAGAGATTATTATAGTAAAAAATTATCCGTAACCTACTTCAAACCGTATATGGTCTATACAAACTTGTAGGTTGTTTATGCTATAGTTATATACTATAAAACAATTCTCTGTCTGTCCCTATGTATACATAAATCTTTAAAGCTACGGATTTTAATGGCCTTTTTATATAAACTACTCCTTTTTAAACGCGTGCAAAGCGCGGGCAAAAGCTAGTTGTCTAAACGACTACAAGTATGACGTCAGAACATAGAATCACAAACATTTTTATTTCAAAACTCGCTGTTATTTCTCGTAGTATTCTCCACACAAATCGCCCCGGAACAGCGAGCTTTCATACACCCATGAAATCCTTGTTGACCCGATTGCCGGTTGGAATTACTTTCCGACTTCTCTTCAAAATCGGAATTTCACTGTAAATTTATTGCAGTTTTTCCAGCTACGCATGTATAAAGTTTGTGCATAACAAACTGTTGTTTCTAGAAAATGTAGGTATTATGTTCCATACTGAACCTTGAAAGTTAGGGTTGGCAATAAGATAAAGTAATGTTTTTTGCCTCGATAAAAGTTTGTTTGCTTTTAATTATTATTACTTGACTTACCACTTGCAGTATTAAAAAAAATCCATGAAGTAATAAAACTTCTATGATGTGTTTTATGATTGTTGTGTAAAGAATAACTTGGTTACCACTTGTTATACCAATTATTATTTTCTGGCTAGGAATATCGACAGACAAACAAACACATCACATTTATAATATTAATAACGATAAAAACTATACAAGTCATCTTATATATGAGAAGGATTAACTTATCTTTTATGTCGAATACAAAATAGTTATAAACTACTTATATAAAACAGCCGACGTGAACTATATATGTGGGCTTGATAAATATCTATCTACTAGCATACCCGGCCATGCATTGCTGTGGCTGAGTAATAATTAAAAATATTAAGATTATAAATTATTGGGATAATTAATCGAAATAAAAACTATCCTATATCTTAAGTTGGACCAGATTACACATAAAATGCCAAATTTCATCAAAATCGGTTGAGTTAGTGAAGAGTTCATTGGAAACATAAATCATGACACTGGATTTTTATATATTAAGATGATACATAACAGATATCGTATAACATTAAGACATTTTCTAATTCCTCCGTCCAAGTACCTGTGAATCGATAATAAATCGTCTTACATAGATAAGAGTAAAATTCCCGAATCGGTATTCGCAAAGACACTGTCAAAGAAATGCAAGCGACTCCACTTCAGATTGCCGACTCTCCACGCTTTAAACCTTCCAAGCGCTCTTCAAATGTTCTTTTTGACTCGTCACGAATTCCATATTATCTTTTATATATATAAAAATGAAACCCGTTTTCCTTGGTCACGGCATCACGCGTGAATGGATGGACCGATTTCACTTATTCTTTTTTTGTTGTATTTGTTATTATCAGGAGAAGGTTCTTACAAAAATTAAGAAAATCTCTCAGAAATATTGAAAAATGTACATTTAATTTTGCATATTTAAAAAAACGCGAGTAACAAATGTCAATGTCATTCACAGCCATAGATTATATTTACAATAGTAGTATATAAGCAGTTGAAATAGGGAGATGAAAGCGATATAACCGAATACCACGCGGGCGAAGCCGCGGGCGGAAAGCTAGTATATTATATATTTCTATTTATAGTATACTCAATGGATCAACCACTTCTTTATATTCTCAACGGACTTCAAGGAATGTTGTCAATAGACTGTATTTTTTTTTGTTACTCATACTCATAACTTTTAACTGGGTGAAGCGATTTGTATGATTCTTTTTTATTTGAAAGCTGCCACTGTTGCGATTGATGCCTGCCATGCTGACTGCCATGTGTTTCCGTTTAAATAAGGTTTGACAATTTTTATTATTTTATTTCTTTTCATAAAACAAGGCGGAGGAGTTTCTATGTTCTTATGTATGTATTTCTTGTGTTGGTAATTTATAATGAAATACATAATATGATAACTATTATAGAATTTTCTTGTGTTTGAATTTACGCGAGTATTATACTGCAGAGACAGTCTGTCTCCCCGTGACCACGCTCGCTGTAAAGTGTTCGAAACGTCTGGTTAATATAATGAATATTGCGCTTAAATCCGTTAAAAAATCTTTAATTTCTAAATGATAACTATTACATCGAACTATAGTTGAAATAGTAAGAACACAATAGAAATGTTCTGTGATTCTATAGAACTGGTTGATTGAGGTAGTCACACGACAATAAATCACAGTCGGTCACTAAGACTATTAACGAAGTGAGGGTAGTTGGGTCGAATATTGATTAAACAATGTCAGAACACTGTGGCTTAATCATTTTATTGATCTTTGACACATTGACAAGTTAAAACGTTTATCTTTCGATAATGTGCTATATTGTATGTGGTAATATGTAATATAAATGCGCTGATATTGTAAACGGTTATAAGGAATATATGGACGTATGTTTCTTACTCTATACGGCGAAAGCCTATGAACAGATTTTGAAGGTATTTGGCAATATCATACTACAGAATAAGCTTCCACAGCTTATTCTGTAGTATGATATTGCCCAGTAGCCCACCTGTAGTACTATTTCCCGCGGGTTCGCGTCCATTTGTTCGCGGATTCGCCAGAGAAACAATATTATATAGATAATAATTTGTCCACAAATATTTGATTATAAAATCATCAAAATATATTTTATGATCTTTTTCCTGTACAATTCGGTTAAAATTGAGAAACGGCAATTAAGTTGAATTTTGAAATAAGCATATAGACTACTTTACCCATGCAACACGCGAGTGAAACCACGGGCTCCGACTAGTTAGTTATTTAATCGTAAGTTAATTATATCCGTTGCCTTCAAGCGCTACTTTTTATTAGTAAACAATAATGAAAGCATTTTCAATGCTACAAAACAAAAAATTAAACAATGAAAGCATTCAAAAGGGTCTGTATGTAAAGAAAACTTTAGGTTATATTAGGAATAAACTAGCTGTGACCCGCGGTTGAAACCGCGTAAGTCCGTATCCCGTAGGAATATCGGTATAAAAAGTGCCTATGTGTTATTTCAGATGTCCAGCTATCTACGAAGCAAAATAGTATTATTATTCACCAATAGATGTCAGGAAAAAAAAACACGAATAAAACACGAATATGACATTTTCTAAAAAAAAAATCCTAGCTAGATCGATTTATCGCCCCCGAAACCCCCTATATACTAAATTTCATGAAAATCGTTGGAGCCGATTCCGAGATTCCAATTATATATATATATACAAGAATTGCTCGTTTAAAGGTATAAGATAAGGTCACTGACGTCCCTGGAAAGAGGTACCACTTCTAATTTTAAAATAGGATCAAATGAAAACAATTTCCTATCATACATTAGCTTGTTATATATCACTACATAGAATAAAATAATCGCTTTCTCTCTCAATTAAACCTTTTAAACTATGCACTGGATTTTGATAAGGTGTTTTTTTAATAGAAAAAGTGATTCAAGAGGAAGGTATATATATTATAACGTCTTTTAAACTACTCCGAATTTAACGAGTGCGAAGCCGCGGGTAAAAGCTAGCAATATATGGGGGTAGGTGCTAATTAACTTGTTGACTGACTAATTGACCAATGAACTGCCAAAACCATTGACATAGTTTATGTGAATAAACCCTATGATAATAATTAACCTGTACGTATAATATACTAGCTGCGCCCCGTGGTTTCACCCGAGTAAGTCCGTTGCCTGTAGGAATATCTGGATAAAAAGTCGCCTATATGTTATTCCAGTTGTCCAGCTGTCTCCGTACCAAATTTTATTGCAATCGGTTTAGTAGTTTTTGTGAGAAAGAGCAACAAACACACACACATCCTTTCACACTTATAATATTAGTAGGAAGTATGTTTTCCATACGAAGAAAGTTAAAACGCTTCTGTGATTTATTTTTAATTTCTGTATTGTATCACATGATGTTATTTATCTGTTCTATATAACGGAATGGAAACGGAAATGGAAAGGATTTATTATTCGAATTAATGATATAAAAAGCAGTTTCATTAATAAGCGCCATCTTCGCTATATTTTCTTGAACTATTCCATTGTTACGTGCATCAGTTACATGTAGCAAATGATTACTCAATAATCGAAAATATATAATTATAATAATAAAATTACTACAAATTAAAAAAAAAACACGTTATTTATTAACAACGTATTGCTGTAATGCATGTAAATGACTAATACAATACATAATAATATATGAAAAATGTGTGTAATCTGTAAAAGCACTAGGTATTCCAAGTAAAAGGGAAATTACTTTAGAAAACCTACCTCCCTTGTATACCTGAAGTGTAACAATTATAATTAATAAAATGCTGACCCTAACAATTTGAGAACTAGTCCAAATTTAAAGGGGACCAGGAAGCAACAACATTCAAATAAAAAAAGATTCATTAAAATCGGTTCACCCATTAAAAGTTATGAGTCAACAAACACAAAAACCGGAGGCACGTTTTCTTTTCCTCGCCCTTCAAAGTCCATTCCCTCATTCCCGCCGATCTTCAAAGTCAATCCTTTCCCTATCCCTTCCCTCATAAAAGCGGACAGCGCATTTGCAGAGGCACTTATTCTACGAATATTCATGAGCGGTGGTGATCGCTTACCATCAGGCGAACCACCAGCACAGATGCTCGCTATCACATAAAAAAAACAAAATACAGTCAAATTAATAACCTCTTCCTTCTGTCAAAATTAGTTAAAAGCTATAAATAAAATAGCTTCAATAGATTCAAAACTAAGCTCCACATAAAAACGTTTGAACGTATTTTGTATGATGCCATACAAAGTGAATGATTTTATCCGACGCTATATCTACGCTTACGAGAAATCATTTCTATTGAATTTTGTATCGATTCGTGTTGGAAAACTGTTGCGAAATTTGGTTACCTACGTTCAATATTATGTAGTTGTAATATTATCAACTATTATGTTAATCCACTAATGACCTATAGCTTTCAATGAAGAACTCAATTAAAATCGTTGAAGTCATATAACAATTACATTACCAACGTTTAAGCTTTGTAGGCAATATTGTAACCAAATTGCAAATCTTTATTTAATACATATATAGAGTTGATAGCAGGTTAACATTATTGTATGTCTATTTAGCTTAACTCTCATATTATTCAATGTAATATATTTACATGGAATAGCTCAATTTATAAAGTAACCGCAAATTAAACCACGTTATATATGTATGTACCCTTTATATGTGTACGTATTGTACTATATATGTATTATAGTTTGAAATTATTATATGTATTACACATTCGTATATTTAGTTCGCTTTCATACCAAAACTGCTTAAACGATATTGATAAAATTTGGAACAAAGATAGATTTTGATCCGAGAAAGGACAAAGAATAGATTTTATCCCGGAAATTCCACGGCATCAGTAACGATGCGGGTAAAACATTGGACTGTCCTTTTTTGAGTACGCGAAAGCATCGGGCGGAGCGCCAGTTGGTGAATAGATCCACTACAATATTTATTTACATGAAAATTGCATCAGCATTTCGCAAAACTGCCCGACGTCAGTCGATTGCAGAGAGCCTTTCAGTAATTGGAGTACAGTATCAAAAGGCTCAATGAATGAAACTAGAAAATTCCACATGGATTGCTATCGGATGCACAGAAGGTATAACTACATAATATATAGGTATTTTGAATCCGCTTCTCGCGTGGTAGCCGGATTAAAAGTAGCTTATTCGTTCGTCTAGTCTATTATCTATATATGTACCAAAGTTTTTTTTGACATAAATCCGACAGTTTTTGCGAAAGAGAAATAAACAACCACGCATATATTCGTACAAACATTCTCGCTTATAATATTAGTAGGATTAATTCTAGTTCAATTGTAAATCTATACATCTAATATATACAAATCCAGAGTCATGATGTATGTTCCCAATAAACTCTTCACCAACTTAACCGATTTTGATGAAATTTGGCATTTTATGTGTAATTTGGTCCAACTTAAGATATAGGATAGTTTTTACTTCGATTAATCCCAATAATTTATAATGTTAATATTTTAATTATTACTCAGCCACAGCAAAGCGTGGCCGGGTATGCTAGTATTTTATACTAATACTAACTCCAACCAGCAGTTTTGTCCGCGTGTTCAGGCGAAATTCCCCGAAGAATTAGATGTTTCACAGTAGTAAAGCTTATGCCTAGCCTAACTCTTTAGCCTTTCTCTATGCCCAGAAAAGAATATCACACGATATATTTCCGTTGTGATGAAACGAAAACAAACAAAAATCTTAATACATGGAACAAAAAAAAACAAGGATTACTTAGTTCACAGTATTATTAAGTAAGTTTCCTTTGAACTTTACTCGACATTGTATACCAAATTAGATATAGCGAACCACTTATATCCCATAGTCCATACAGTTTTGTAATATCAACTCCACCCACGTTCTATCAACCTACGTGCTACAGCAATCAGAACATATGAATCCTACCTAGTTAAACATTGTCTATTAACATATTCTCTTTGTTCCATTCAACACCAGGTACAAACGTAGATCTCACTTTGAATGCCAAATAATGCTACGAATTAGAACCTGGCTACGAGCTACGGAGCTACGGATGTCTACCGCGCTACGAATGAATTTGTTCGGTTTCTAAGTCATTATTCAGGCTGTCTTAGATTATTCTAATTAGGTTCAAATCTATTATCAAGTATATAAATGCTATAATCATTTAACCACAAAAATTAACATTAAGTTATGGTACATTTACACTTATATTACACTCGCTCTTTTCCATAAAATTCGCGTATTTGCGTTAAAAGCAGTTTTTTTTTTTATGAACAAGGACTTACTGTGCTACTCACGGATATGTGAACAGTGGTTCATATACGGATATTCCGTTGAGTTGCGAGGCGACTGAGCGACAAGAAATTGTAAAAGCAGCATAAAATAAACATATACTTTTAGCAAAATGTTGCATAAAAAGTATATAAATTAATCAATAAAAATGTTATAGAATATCAAATACAATGAATGCTGTAATATGTATATTTCGTCAAAAATAGTTGTGCAATATAAAACCTTTTAACGAATAATGTCCAGAATCACACATGACGAAGGTAGCAAATTATTTCTATTTATAGCTTGCCTAACATACCGCGTTGCTGTGGTCGTTCCAAAATTCGTTACAATGTCAACCTAAATCTGAACAGATTAAAGTTCATAATTATGTACACTTTGTTGCTCATTCGCCTACGCCTATTCATAGAGAAAAACACTATAAGTTCATAAAAGACACGCCCACAGCCAGGTGTTGTGGTTAATTAAAATTAATTATAGCTGAATAAACCATGTTCATACTGTTATGATTTTATATAATAGTTACCTATAGGTTAGATACGCGGTTTCGCTTTTATTCCTTTATCTCATTTGTATGATAATTTTTCAAGGCAGAGAATAGACGGAAGCAAAATTTTACAAACATATTAAAATGTATAATCCATACTGATATTTTAATCTTTAATGTAACAGTCACTCTGTTTGTCTATCTCTTCTACAGGCCTAAAGAAATTCACCGATTTAAATGAAATTTTGTACAAAAATAGTTTGAGACCCAAGAAAGGACATAGGATAGTTTTATTCTGGAAATTTGACAAGAACGGAAACTATGTCGGTACAACCCCGAGACTGCCTGTCTTTCCTTCGACTACACGTGCGAAGCCGTGGGCGGAAAGCTAGTTTGACATTTATGTCAGCTTTCCGAACTTTGCGTTATTTACAATGAATAACTCGCAAATATTAAGCTAGCAAAAACTGGTCCTTTAAGGGGGTACAACCCAAATTGTAAAACAATTTTTAATTGAATTTAATTTATTACATATAGCTAATTATAAATAATATTTGCTATGTCAAAGCCCAAGCCTCCATGTGTCATAACTTTCTAAGTAAAGTATACATAAGTATATAAATAAGTATAAAAACAAATTCAAACTAGAATCAAAGACAAAGAAGAAATAATATGTTATTCACAAACGAGATTCTTTCTAACGTTCTAACATACCGATGATTCAATTTGAAGAAAGAAACGCGACATTTTGTTTTATAGAATTCACATCAAAACTCAATCGTCTGTAAATAAATAATATTTATGGATAAAAGGATATTGAATTCGAGGAAAAATTTCAACAGAAATAATTCTCAAGCAAACATCCTTATTTTGTCAATCGTTTGTAATCCTACTAATCCTATTTATCTTCTTGATGTTAACTTATATTTATATTTTCAAATGTTTGTTACCTGAATACGTAACCGCTGGACACTGTTTGATGCAAAATTGGAGTATGAATAACTCGATTTTATGTAGTTAGTTTGCAAAATATTTGCTTTCAAATTTCTGTTAGAAAATCCATAGCTCATTATATTGTGTTTTCTACAAAAAGAGTTGAGAAGACCATTCCTAATTCTAATTTCTAATTTCTAACCAAATGACAAAAAGTCACAACGTTAACCACCGAGTTATGGAGTTAAATACAAAGAAAATCATTTAAATTGTGAACCTCCTTCATTTTTGGGACATCGGTTGAAAAACAAGTACCAATATTAAAGGAAACAGTCAATTAACTCTATTTGCTTTAGTAAATTGGTGTTTTATTGTACTCCTTTTATGATCATACGTCATCGTCCAGCACCCACCCATAAGTCATTTATAATAGTCTCTTGTCATCAACCAATTGCAAGGGAATCTCTAATTAAGTAAAACCGCTTGGCGGCTTGAGTCACAGACAAGAAGTGAAATTTTGTTTTTTTAATATAACATTAGTTTACATGAAACATGGTAGACGACGATGGCGGATGTGTGATTATTGTCGATACTAAAACGGATGTAAAACAGAATCGTTCCTCAAAGGTAACGTAGTATTATATCATACTAATATTATAAAAGCGAAAGTTTGTGAGGATAGATGTATATGTATGTTTGTTACTCTTTCATACAAAAACTACTAAACCGATTGCAATGAAATTAGTATAAGTAGTATTATATATTGAGAGTACTGTGAGCAAATTATTATTATAACTTTGCAAATACAAAGATATATGAATTTAAATTCCTATTATTAAGAATAGCTAGTTGAACGCGTCAAACTTGGATATAACTGGTCCATTAATTATAGTGAACAAAACAAGAAACCGCATTCAATTTAACAGAATTAGCATCATCAAAATTCGTTCACCCAGTCGAATGTTCTGAATTAACATACAATAAAATCTAATTGAGAACCTCTTCTATTTTTTAAGTCGGTTAAAAATAATTGGTATTGTATTAGATAGATATAATCGTATATTTATACAAATATGTAGTGTGCTCATAACCTTTTGACCAATAGAGTTGATCAATTAAAAAAGCTGTAAATAAGAAGGATAATGTATCTATTATCATTAATGTTATAAAAACATTCTTCATAGTTATTGACCCGATTGGCAAAGCGGTTCTGGCTAATTTGAAGGGTTTGATGATTAAATATGACACCATGTGAGGTAATAAATGCTGCGTTTACATATTTTTGTATATACGTATGGAATTACTAAAAATAATTAGCCTTAGGTTATAATATAGGCAATATCTAAAGGCTTTAAGATTATGTTATATAAAAAAACATTTGTCATCGTTACCGCCCTTTCCATATAGACCCCAAACCAATTGAAATGCAATCCTCGAAAAAGCATTAAGTAATAAATAGCCAATACTATATAGCAAACAACCAATCAAACATTCTCTCATTCGAAATAAACGAACAGCACAGACTCAGATATCAAAGTCCAGAAGTAACACTCACCAATACTCCCAGAAGAGTTATGACCGATCATGACCAAGAATGGTGGCACTTTATTTATGAGGTGCCGTCCCTCCGTTCCCCATGACCCATATTATAGAAATACCTTCAACAAATTATGCCGTCGATCGCGGAGCTGACGTGACAGAAGCCATTTCTCTTGCAATGGGTGATGAAAACGCGCCATATTTTTCACTAGCGTAGAAGCGTTGATAAAACGTTGCTATTGTTATCTATAGATACTTATTATTCCTTTTTTTCATACGTAACTAGCTGCGCCCCGCGGTTTCACCCCCGTAAGGTCGTTTTCCGTGGGAATGTCGTGATAAAAAGTTGCCTATAATTAATATTAGTAGGATAGTGCAATCGACTATGACAATTTCTAGCTAAGGGACTGTTTTATTAGGTAATCCTAAACGCGAAAGTAAAATTTAGTACGTAGATAGCTGCACAACTGGAATAACACATAGACAACATTTTATCCCGATATTCCAACGGGATACATACGTACGCGGGTGAAACCGCGGGGCGCAGCTAGTGTAAAATAATGCTACTTACAGCAACATTGAAATTTCATTCAGATGCGATCAACTGGTTTTACGTGAAACGTAAACAAACCCATACATTTATCTTCCCAAACTTTATATAATATACTAGCTGTGCTCCGCGGTTTCTCCCACGTCGTACATCATATAACCTCCATCAGTAAACTAGCATTCCAAACTGAAGAAACTTTTCACATCTGACCAGTAGTTCCTGAGATTAACGCGTACGAACAAGCAAACTCTTCAGCTTCACATTATGTATAGATAAGATAGGATATCAAGCAGGATAAAACTCTCTCTTGCACAACATAGTTCGCAGTAGTCGCACACGTGAACCTGGCCTTAATGAGAATCTCGGACGCTATGCATTTTAACTACTTGGTTATTAATATTTTATATCCTAGTCATCTAGTGCTTTTCCTGTATGCACTAAACATTCCAATAGCAACATCTGGGTATATAATAGCATTTTATAGACAAACTAGCTGGTGCGCGGTGCGCGGGCTGCAAGCAGCCCGCGTGGATTTTTGCGTGGACCAGTATTATCAAGACTT